>NC_054565.1:5806269-5816269 GCF_017654505.1 Polyodon spathula | reverse complement strand
CACCTCATTGACACCGACCGCTCCCTGAGCAGAAGGTCTGGCTGGATTAAAGCACTGCAGCTATTGATTGGTTATAATAGTTATTTCTAATAAACATAAGCACCCCCCCCCACCCCCACCCCCCCCCCCCACCCCCCACCCATAGAGGCTGCTCGTCTATTGCATGTTTAAAGTTATCTGGGGAGAATGAAGTTTTCTATGCTAACACCACCCATTCGTTTATGTGGTTGCACCTGGTGTATTCGTTGTACCCACTTTGTACTACTGTGCCTAATTGTAGCCGACAGCAGTGGTCCTCAGTCTGGGGAGTCGGGGTAGAGAGGTTTCAGGCACGACCCAAGCAGACCTGCTACACGTCATGATTACAGATAAATGCAACAGGGCTTTAATAAAATGGATATTTTGCATGTAAACATGGTCAGATTAAGGATACTGCATCGTGTATTTTGGTGTCATTATTAATGTTAAAGCTTCGTGCAATAAAATCTGATTTAAATCTCTCTATCATGTATTAGCGTGAGGACGTTTTCAATGGAGCAGTCGCGCGACAGACTGTTCCCTTCAAAGACTGTGCCGAGCGGACTGCAGCACGCGAGCGTCTCGACTGTATCGAACAGTGTATTTTCAAAGCCTTGTTCTGTACTTTTTAAAAGAATATCGAGAAAGTCAAACAATGGCTGTGATGCATTTGAAAAGCTCCTTTTTTATTCGCAAATATTATGATTTTGTTTGGTGCGTCACAAAAAAAATGGGAGTTTTAGAGCAGTTTTCTAATTTGCACATTATTTTGATTTGTGAAGAAAAAACGTCATTATTATTATTATTATTATTATTATTATTATTATTATTATTATTATTATTATTATTATTATTATTATTATAAGAGAGACACATTTGTCTGTTTCGGTAACATATCACATTTTTAAAAAGTTACTTATCATTACTTATTTTTACAAAAGTGTGGCTTTATATTTAGTATAGTTGGCCATTTTAAATTAATGATTACGATTATTAATTCAATGATGTTTTCAGTTTATAACATTAGAAAAAGTGGCCCACGTGTTTTGCAGAAATATATTTAAAACTACAACTGAAAAAAACAGGCAAGCGTCTATGTTTGTATTTGGGGAATGAATTAATAAAAGTTTATTTTTGTTACCAATATTATCAGTTATTGATCAGTTTTCCAATTTTGCAAGCTGTTCCGTTTGTAAACTGCTCTTAATTAATTATAATTATGTGCTTTCACTGCTTCTCATTTTACCAAAAAATATCCCCCAAAAAATTATTCAAATAATCTACATATTTTACATATTTTAATATCTTTAATAATGATTAATTCAAATGATTATTCTATTTTTACAGATTGAGGCAGTGGAACACAAATGATAATAAATAAATAAATAAATAAATAAATAAACAAATAAAATCAAATAAAAACGTAAAATATATCTTATGGTATTTGGATAAGTGTGAATAAAACGGTAATGCGAATTGTTTCAAATAATGTGTGCTTAATGTACCCTAACTGCTACCCCAGAACTGAAAGCATCTAATGAACAGCCGGAAGCAGCTCACAATCCGGAGCTCTGCTCTTTGAAACGACAAATGCGCCAACTAGTGGATAAAGAATTGTATTACCATTAACTTTGCAATTCTTGGGTGCAGGGTGTGGCAATAGGTTTGTTTATAATAACCCAATTTAACCTCTGTTAACGTCATTACATTTTTGCAACTGCTTTATATATATATATATATATATTTATACTATATATATATATATTATATAGTGTAATAGCCTGTAATGTACTTATAATAAATATAACTCGGGCATGACATTTATTTTGGAACAGTATTAAAATGTATTTAATTAAAACCCACACATGTAAAAACAGTCAAATCGTATTTTAAAAAAATGATCAATTCTAATTGAAGGTGTATTTTGTTCTTGGTTAATTTACAAATACAATATAATATCATTGGAACAGTCCTAGGGTTAAAAAATGTTTTTTTGTTTTTTGTTTTTTGTTTTTTGTTTTTTGTTTTTTGTTTGTTGTTTTTTGTTTTGTGTGTGTGTGTGTGTGTGTGTGTTTTTTTTTTTCAAACAAAATAATTTCGGGCATATCCCTCGAGTCTACACTTCACACTATACTTCGTGCTTTAATTCAGGATTGGGTCAGTTTTGTATTATTAGACTCGTTTATTTTTCTTCCAGCAATGTGGTTTCAGTAAAAATGATAGTGCCGATTCGCTCCTGAACATTAACATGTAGGTACTTATCTCTATCTCTAAAAAATATTTTAAAATAAAAAAACAGCGATTTTAACTTTCAAAATAAATGCATGCCAATTGTATTTGGTTTATCTTGTTTTCTAATTGGAGAACACGTGGACGTGGCTTGTCTTGTGTTGTCTATTTCGATGCTACATTAAAAATCAGCACTGAAATACAGTTCATGTTTTTGACTTGTAAACACACACACACACACACACACACACACACACAGGGTGGTTTGTGTTGAATTTTTGTGGGTCTTTATCTGGTTTGGGTTTCTGACAGTTTCACACCAGACACAACAAAGCAGTTTTAACGAAAATACATGCAGTGCGTTAGCATTCTGCACACATTATTATTAATGAAATAAACAATAAATAGAAAATAATAATAATAATAATAATAATAATAATAATAATAATAATAATAATAATAATAATAATAATAATCAAAAGCCACGATATTTATTGAGAGGAAATTCAGTAGGGTAAATAACAGATACCATTTTGAGCAATATATAGCGATCTTGTATGTATCAAATACATTATCTATCTATCTATCTATCTATCTATCTATCTATCTATCTATCTATCTATATAAACACACATCACCAATGAAGAAGCGGAGTGTACAGTGTACACAACGTTACTTGTGGCTCTTGCTCGTTTTAAATGTTCGCACAGGCGGATTGAGCTCAGAGTGGGCTGCGATTCTTCATTTGAACGTGGGTTTTATTCTAATCCAATTATTTCATCATTTCAGAGTCTATTTTGCATGTCTAGAAAGAATAAACAGTATGTAATCGATTCCACATCCGCAATTAGGAAATATGATATTTTTTTTAGACCAACCACTAACAATTACATTATTTTTTTTAACATCGATCACCTCCAGTCACATATTTTTTTCAGCTCTTAAAAACATTGTTTTTTTTTTTCTTTTTAAATATTAACCTTATATACATATTTTTAACGGCCTTCATTTTAAACCGAATAATTGAAATGTATATTTTTTTTATGTCAAGTTAATTTTACGCATTGGTTGTGTAGAAATTGATTTTTAATAATTGCATAATATTTATTTAACTAAGAACCGGTGAGCATAACATTAGCCGTTTGCAGGCGTTGATTACTCAGGTCGCTGATAGAATTCTGCATATCAGCTCAAAATACCACCTGACAACTTTTCTTTTTTTTAGTAAATAAAAGACGGAAATTGTGGTTTTAATAATTAATTCCCTCGTCTGCCATACAAAGACCATTAACCTAGTTTCAGGGTTTAATTTCGTTAAATAAAAGATAATCATCACAATACAATGATATCCTGTTTTCATCAATGCAATAAAATCATTTACACAGACGATAAGGTTCGCACTGCAAAGTCGTTTGCCATATACGTTAAAACATGCAACAAATGTATACTGAGAATATACATTAAACTATATTGGTTTTAATATCACAGACTGCCTACAAAACACAAGACAATAAAGAATTAAATAAAAATGTCTAATATAGGCCTGTTGCAGGAGCGCTTTCACTTCTCTAAATAGTGTGGTCGTCTTCCCTGGTATTGAAAATGCAATCATAAAAAGTGTGACGTGTGGTAAGCATACAGTGAAACTCTAATGGCATATCAGTGGGCTGCTCAGTTTTAATAGGAGTTCTGCTTTTTGTGCAGAAAACATGCGTAGTTCTGCCTTCTGTGAGCTTTGAGGTCTTTTTACATGCGAGTGCTTACCTAGCACTATCACGAGAGACTGTCTCTTCATTTTAAATGTATTATAAAAAGTCTTGGGAGGGGAGTGGGTGGGTGGGGGGGGGGGAATCTCATACAAAAACATAAACTTTTAAAAATGTTACGCGCATATCTCTCAGTGAAGCGCATTATCAGACGTTCTGCAAGCTGGTAGTGTTCCACTTGATTGGTCACCTTAGGGCCAACCCATTTTGCTCATTGGTGCAAATTACAGTCGTTCATCTTTTAGTCACGAAACCGACTTGAGTAAATAATATTGAGGCACTTTTCCTTCTAGCAGAGTTGCGCTGCTTTGAAAGAGGAACACGTTGGTACTTAACTCCCGCGGTTAAACTACGGGTATTGCGCTGCCTAGTACAAGACTAAGGAAAACGTATGGATCTTTTTTAAGAGGCTTTATCTCTGGATAAAAAAAGACGGTAACACGTCGAGTTATTTTGTGCGTATCTCGCCGCAATCTGATAAGATTCAGCTATCAGCGGCTGCCAACATTTGTATACAGAAGAAGAAACTTCTATTGGCAACATGACTCTTCCGCGGTTCCTTTTCAGATATACGTGTTACACAACCGCTGCTTGAAAACTGCAACCTAGACGAAGCTGGATGGACTTGATCCAAAGCGTACAGTGGAAGTCGGGTCGTTTGCACTTGGCCAGACTAGGATAACCAAGGCGCACCCACCTGAGCTGCCGCGGCATCTTTACGCCTTTGTTGAATTCGTGAATAGAAATATTATGGACAATATAATCAATTGTACAATATGTTAACAAATTTGCTCATTTGTTATGCAGCTCAAACCATGCGACGATTATAACAGTGTATTGATGTGATGCATGGCCTCGTGTTTTTTAATAGACCTGAAAATTATTAATCAGGTTATTATTGGTAGTCTGGTTAATTATAAAGGTCGGGTAAAACTAAAAAAATAATAATAATAATAATTTAAAAAATTGTAACGTTACAGTGAGTAAGCCATCAGGTGCAGTATCGAAAGTGGCCAACTGTTTTGCATAGCAAGCTTGTGAGAAAAAGACTCTGTGACTTTTGTGGTTTTGCTTGCTGAAGCAAAACTCCAAAAGCGTCACGTAGCTTGCAGTTACATCCTGAACTTTGTGCTGCAGTGTAGCAGCCGCAGAAGCATACTTTTTTTTGTCTTTTTTTTTTTTTTAAAGGACGCATTTGAGCTAGTAACACTCCGTCACTCGGGGGGCATCTGGTGAGGGAGGGAGAGCGCAGACGTCTCTGGACTGCATTGATCACGAATTGATTGCGGGACATTGATCCACTTCAAGACTTTTGTATAAAGAATCTTTTGGGGGAGAAAAAAAAACTGCTTATTCTTAAAAAAAAAAATTGTATTTTAAGCAAGAAACAACCCCCACCAAAAAAATAACCGTGTTGTTGTGCAACTCTAACCCGGGTGTTGTGATGCGTATTCCCGTAGACCCGACTACCAGCAGAAGGTTCACACCACCTTCGACGTCGTTCCCGTGCAGCAAGATGGGAGAAAGCACCGGGCCGATGGGCACCTCCGGCCCGGGTAGGACTCGACTTGAGACACGGTCTGTAGTGGATGTTTTGTCAGATCACGCCGGCGAATTGGTTCGGACAGACAGCCCAAACTTCCTTTGTTCTGTGCTTCCTTCGCACTGGAGGTGTAACAAAACTCTGCCCGTGGCTTTCAAGGTAAGGAATTAAACTTTTAAGGGGTACAGTATTTTTAAGGGCGGTTAGGTGTCATAAAAAATCGATTGTTATTACAGGCTATGCATAAGAAATATAACCATGCGTTTGCATGATTTAAAATAATAATAAAAAAAAAAGTTATTTAATGGATACATTGATATTCAGTTGGTATTTCACAGAAATATATAATTTACACATAATACCACGTATGCACTATTAATAATATTTTCACTTAACATGTGAGTTTTATGAGCACTGTACTTATGCGTGACACATCTTTAGATATAGATTTGCAAAAAATGATTTAACGGATACTGCGTTTTTGTATAATATACTAAAGGACAATTATTATAAAATCCAGGAAAAGACCCGTCTATTTTTGTAGTACACATAGTTCAGATTACAAAGTATCTAATCTAGTTATGAATATTTCGAATATTCATTATATCTAATGTGTTTAAGAAATAAAGGGCTGGAGTATTCGTTCTTTTAAATATTTAGTTCATTAGCAAAGGCTAAGCAAAGATTTCTGTTAAGATGAAATTAGATTCTGTTTAGATGGAAGTGTGTTGGGCTGACGCTCTTTGTAATATAATAGAGTAGACCTACCACTGAACAGATCAATATTAATACTGTATTTAAATAAGAAGCAGAGGTCAAAGGCTTCACTGGAATTAGTTGCCTGTTTAGAACTTGTAACCAACCATTTGAATGCATTGCTTATATTGCCCACGTAATTGGCGTTAAGGTTGGTTGACATTCAACAAAAAAAATACACCGCAAGCGGTTTAGAAAATATGAAATGTAGCAATGCAATTCACTTTGCATCGTTATTATCAAGTTTGCATTTTCTGTGTTATAAGACACGTTGCAGGTATTCATTTTTAAACAGTGCTAATCATTTTGTTTACGTTAGGGACAAGTAGGCATCTTGCTTTATGCGGGCAGCGGTGTTGGTCAGTGCGGATAATGGTGTGTGGGTAAAATTAGCGTTAAGAATTTGAGTGCGGTCTGGTGCTAGACATCAGCTTGTAACGATAAAGGGGTTTGCGTTATATTTATAGAAAGTCCTGCAATAGAATGCTTCCTTTTATTATACAGTACAGCACATGCTATGTAATCATATATATATATATATATATATATATATATATATATATATATATATATATATATATACGGATTAATATCGTATTTGCTGGTAATGCCTGCAGCATTAATGTGGCTGACAAAAAGTACAGTTTACCAGGGTTATAGACAAAACCAAAACAGTATGAACCGTGGATATTTTATATAGTCTGTAGGTGTTTAGTATAAGACGATTTTATGTTCCCAACATTTACATTTATTTGACTCTGACAGTTTAAAAAAAAAAAACTTATGGTCCGTCATTACAGTTTTTATTTTTTTAAATATGTAATATAGTCCAAGTTAATGGCGCAGCGCGTTGGCAACCTGGTACAGTGATGCACGGGTATTTAAAAATGGTCAAAACTTTGTGACAAATATTAAGCTTTTAAAAAAATAATAATAATAATTTCCAGAATTCTTACTTCTACTTGGAGAGCAGTCGTGCGTTGATAAGGGGGGCTAGCTAAAGAGACAGTATGATGCAGTGGTTTGATGAATTCCCGTGTGTGAATTGTGTGCCTGCAGGTGGTGGCGCTTGGAGAGGTCCCTGATGGAAGTCTGGTCACAGTCATGGCAGGAAATGATGAGAATTATTCCGGAGAACTCAGAAACGCTTCAGCCGTCATGAAAAACCAAGTGGCTCGCTTCAACGACCTCAGATTCGTGGGGCGGAGTGGAAGAGGTATGTGAAGGTTATAATAATAATAATAATAATAATAATAATAATAATAATATTAATACTACTACTAATAATAAAATCAAGTTCTGTTGCCGCGCATCTCAGTATCTGCTCTGTATGCGTTTCTATCAAGTTCGGTTGATGTTTTAAATAAGTGTTCAGGGTAAGTACAATAGACAGCGACACCTATGTCTGTGTAAGCACGCATTGCATACTTTGGTGTCCGCCTTCCAAATTCAAGTATGAAACGTTGAAAATAAAGTCAACAGTCGTCCACAGTTTAAAACAAAATAGTCAAACTAAAGAAAAACAACAAAACTATATATATATATATATATATATATATATATATATATATATATATATATATATATATATATATATATATATATATATATATATATATATATATATATATATATATATATATATATATATATATATATATATATATATATATATATATATATATATATATGTGTATATATATATATATATATATATATATATATATATATATATATATATATATATATATATATATATATATATATACAACGACGTGTTATATATATGATTGACATGCACGCGACATAGTGTCAATCATGGATCACAATTAGAACTAATCTAGTTACTTGAATTTAAATTAATTTAAGTAATTGGGTTCTGTGAATCACATAATGAAGCACATTTACATTTCATAAATGTATAATAGCTAAATCTAGTAGGTAAAATAAAAAAAAAAATGAAGTAAAAAATAAGTATTATTATAGCGGTTTCTTGACAATGTGTTCAATCAAGAAAGCTCAAGAAACAATAATAATACTTCTTTCATGATAGTTTAAACCATGTATATGGAAATAGGCTAGTAAAGTCAAGAAGGCTCCAGTTGAGCATTTCCAAATGACAGGCTTTACCTTAATTGTTTTTAAATACTGTCTGCGTGATCTAAATTGTGGTGGGAAAAAAAATGTTTGCAGTTGAGCTTGAAGCATTTGCGTGGTTTATTTGCCCGACTCCCTAAACTAAGCTTATTACGAGCCTCATTGGCAGTCAAATGCCTGAAAGTTGTTGAAATGGCCCTAATAAATAACAACACAATATTGAGCGAACATCCTTGTTTTGCATACACCAACGCCAAATGCCTACTCACATCACCGTTTGTGGTGAATGTGTGTGAACAGTATACAACACACTGCTATTGGGCCTGTAGAATAATAATAATAATAATAATAATAATAATAATAATAATAATAATAATAATAATACATACATACATATGTATAATCGAATCATAGAATTCCAAAGCACATTTAGCAGAATATATGAGATATCAAAAACAGGAGCTATGCCTTCCCCTGCACATGAAATAACTTTCTAAAAGCATTTAATTGAGTGATATCTGGGTGTAGGAAGTGGGTGTCCAGAAGGTCAATGGATAGTTTGTTGTTGTTTTTAAAAACACATTATTTTTTTGTATGTTTGTCCTATTGATTCGAAGCCTGAATAGCCAGGGTTCGGACGTTTGCATTGCCTGTTCCCGGCTCATCTCTTCATTCAGGATCAAATAGTTTACATTCTTTTAGGTTCTTTGTTTTCCTTTACCCCATTGGCCTGCATCCCAAGTTAAATATTTCTTTTAAATGCCACACTTAACTAGTTGCAGGTTGATGAATGGAAAATGGATTCCTCGATGAATTAAAATTACCTTTCATTTCTGTATCCTGTTAGGATATTTTTTTTCAACTTCCTCCAGGACATTCCTTTTGCAAAAATGCAACATTATATCTTGAAAAATGTTAGATTCGTTATTTTATATTAACCCATGGTCTGCATTTTTTTTAGAACTGACAGTTTTTCTATTCTACCTGCCAGACTGTTCCTGAAAGCACATGTTTAGTTAGTTTAAAATCTTTGTTCATTTTATTTGTTTCAGATGATGTTTCTGGGAAACGTTTGGTTTAATATTTATGTTTCCATCAAAACTGCCCTAAAATATTTAACACCTGAAGTGCACTTTTTGCATTTAAGTCTGTTATTAGACATTTGGGGCTTGATTCTCATAACCGTTTACTCCAAATTGTCACTAGCATGCCTTTTGTACAGAGTGGAAACACTCCAGATAAAGCTACAGATCCAGAAATAAACAAATTCTGACATTTAATTTAGGGACATGTGATTAGTCCAAAATAGTTTATTACTCTTTTTAGAAATACAAATATTGTTTTGTTTTTTTTTTTTCCTTTGAGACATAAAAAAAAGTCCTGATGATGATTTTGAGTAAATAGATTTGAGAATTTAGCCCTTGGGGTACTTAATGTATACCTAAAATACAATTTCTAAATTATTTGCTCTTGTTTGCGATTTACAAATAAACATGAGATAGATACAAGAGAGATCAAATGGATATGTGGAAAGATGTGGTTAGGTGAAGAAACCTTCTCTATGTGATTGTGAGTGCGTGTGTGTGTGTGT
>NC_054565.1:5800314-5805769 GCF_017654505.1 Polyodon spathula | reverse complement strand
TTCTCCATGGTCACCGCAGGGGGGGAGCGATCGCCGACCAGAATGCTTCCGTCTTGCAACAGCGCGACAACAGGGGGGAACAGCTTAATGAACCCAAACCAGAGTGATGGAGTGGAAGCTGATGGAAGCCACAGCAACTCACCCACAACAATGACCACACCAGTGAGAATGGATGAGTCTGTTTGGAGGCCATACTAGTTCAAAAAACAAACAAACAAAAACTTAACTGCATGTATGACTTTCATTTCATCACCTTCCACGGTGTCATCACCTAAATCTTGACCAAAGATATCTAACTTACAATTTGAAAGAAAACTCAATTTTATCTTTTTATCGAGACTTTTAGATAAGGGCTTTCCAATAAAGTTGTATAATGTATTTTAGAAAAGAGGCCAAGGATGCTTTTCCTGCTCCTACTGCCAGTTTTCACTAAACTCAATTGGGGTTGGAGTAAAACAAACAAACAAAAAAGCCACAACCAAAGCATTGCCTGAACATAAGCGAGCCAGTATAGAGACTTGAAATGTAAATACAGAGCTTTTTGAAACATACATTTGCATGTTATATAATATAAGCAAACCAAATCGTCAGAACTGGATTGGAAAAAAAAAAAAAAGTAATCTCACCCTTTTTAAACAGCAGTATTGAGCCTCTGGGAGAACACAATGCAATGGGAAGCATTTGGTTGTACTGAATTAATTACCCAGAGTATATTCCATTAGAGTTGGAACTGTGTTCAGGGTGTAAAACGTCACTTCAGCACACACAGGGTATCATTGCTAAATTTATTTAAAGCTGCAAGTAACAAGATGTTGCTTTTTGTCATGGAAGCCCTGGCATGTGCCCTATCAGTGCTCCCTTCACTCTGTATGATTTGTCATTTCCACTGATGACGTCAATTGCTGTCTACTATAATATCTAGAATGTGTCTAGAACTTGACATGGCAGAACTCACTGGCAACAAAAGAAAATTTGGTTTTACACCCTGATTGTGGACTTATTGAATCAAAATTACAGCATGTTAGCAGCAAGCTGCCCAGTGGTATTTAATTCAGGCTTCTCATTGTATTTTCGGATGAACTGTAAACCCAGAGCTTTGAAAAGAACCCAGTGCAGATGAAATGTTTTCTGTGGTTTAGTAATGGATGTTGCTGCAGAATAGAACATGGAATGTAAATTACATTCTAGAGTGTAGGAAAAAAGAGATGGGATGTGTGTTTTTCTACAGATTTTCTTTTTTTTTTTATTAACTGGGTATATTTTTGTTTTAATGTCTTTGTCTTTGAGCCAATTAATAAGAAATGTGCACTTAAGGCTTTTCTGCTGGTTCTGTTGTAGATATTTTAAAAGGGGACTAGGATAATGTACAGTGCAATAGCAGATAACGTAACTCGGTCACTGTAAAAGGCTAAATATGATTCTGTGTAAGTTTAGCAGCTATATGCGGTCTTCCTGAATTCACACACACTAAAAGAAGAAAAATCAAGTTACTGCCATCAGACATGCTTTTCCACGGTGCGGTCAATGTCAACTATTAAGTCGCTAAATATTACAAACTGTTCAAGAATAGTTTCCAACAGTTTGTTTATGTATATATATATATATATATATATATATATATATATATATATATATATATATATATATATATACATTTTTTTTGTTTTCTTGTGTATAATTTTTGAGGATTGTGATTTCATACCAATCCAAATTGTAATTTATCATGCTGTGTTTTATTCAAATGGCCCCAAATGTTACAGAAAAAATAATTCTCGCTTTGCACTATAATTTGCTGTTTCTTTTTAGCACATGATCCTAAAGGCATTGTCTGACGCAGGTGGTGTTTAAATCAGAAGCTCATTAATGATAGAACAGTAAGCAATTATACTGCAGCTCCATTTTTGAGCTGTCGGAATTCAGACAGATTTTTAGTAGCAACTCAGAAATTATCCTGTTATTGAAAAGCAGGTATGTTTACTTGTTTGCTTTCTAAGCTTTATTTCAAGGTAATGAACGTGCTCGACATTCTGTAATACGTCACACAATGTATGTTACCTCTTAAGAAGCACAATTCTCATTTTGGGCTTTTACATCTTTGGGGGCCAAAAACCATTGACTTACTGGGAGCTACACTAGCCTTGTTTACACATGGACCGCTAAGGCTATTACATCATTATAGCGACCTCTAATACTATTTATAGCATTTACTGCAACGAAAACTGTCAGGCTGGTTGCTTCTGTTGTTCTGTGTTGTATGACCCTAGATTAACTTGAAGGTTCCAGAATATAGATGGAATTTACTGTTGTGTAAAAGGTAACATTTTCAAAGGCGTTGCTTTCTGCCGTTAATAAAGCAGGAGGATTTTAATGTGTCGTGTTACACAAAACGTCTACTCAGTTTACGAGATGTGCCACCTGTGTCAGACCCTGCTTTAATCTCGTTTGAGCCTAAGCCATTTTTTATTCTTAATTTATTTATTACCAGTGGGTGCTGGAGGCTATCCACAGACATTAATATATCTGCACAGATTATATATGGACGTTGCAGTAGCACTTAACTAAGGGTGTCGGGTTACACACTTGTAAAGTTTTTTCTTTTTTTACAAATTTGTTAAACAGATTGAAAATGCCATTAAGAATTGCTAGTAGACCAAGTGGTGGTAGCTTAGGAATCACACTCGTTTTTATATTGGGCAGGCAGGATAGGTGGGGGGAGTAGTGACTTCTGTTTCTCTGTTATGGCTGGCTGTAGGCAGGAAAGCTCACTTTATGGCAATACATCAGACACAGCAACCCAGTGTGCAGGATGGCATGGAAAACCAGTGCCTCCTCTTAGCTCAGGAATACCGGAACTCTGACAAAGGCAGTGGCAGCCACTGTGTGCCCCCTTCTTCTTGCATCACAGTATTTAAACTGCCTGAGCAATCATTGGATACCAGACTCAAAAATTGACGATGGACTATGCAAAACTTTTACTGTGATTGGGATATGCAAACTAGGGTTTCCCATCAGCTGTGCCAGCATCAAAAGCTGGACATCATCAGTTTTGCTGTGGACTGCACAAAACCCCATCGTAACTTCTTAAGGACCAACGACAAAAACTACCGCTGTGGATTGTAGCAATATTCCCTATTTGCTGTTCAGTTTGTGTGTATTTTAATTGTTGACTGTAAGTGTTAACCCTTATAAACATTTACCACGGTAAAGCAAACTATAATAAAGCGTGGTACAGCACAGAGAGGTATTGTAAAGCCAATAAAAAAATTCAGACGAGGATTGAGGGGCTGAATGACCGCTTCTCGATCCTAAATGTGCTTTAGAACCATGGTAAACTAAATGCATAATGTGCGGTGACCATGGGAACAGCAAAATTACTCAACTCATTTACTGTGGTAAAGTTTTACAAAGGGGACTGTATGATCACTGTTTACAAGGGGCTGAACTGAAAACAAATCCTTTCAAAGTTGATTTGGGTGTAAAAAAAAAAAAAAAAAAAAATAATAATAATAATAATAATAATAATAATAATAATAATAATAAAAAATTAAATAAAACCCACTGCAAAAGTAACAGGTAGCATAATAATGCACAATGTGAAATTTATTAATGCCTTCTATACAGTCAGACATGGTTAAAAGCACAATGGAGACTTTTTTTTTTTTTTTTTTTCTAAAAAGAATATCCCAATTTTATTTGTACATTTTTTGTTATATTTTGCTTCTTTTTTGTACCTTCAGCTAAAAGCAAAAAAATCACGTATGTTAACTTAAGTGTGTTCAATGAACTGTGTGCTATTTCCTTGGTGTAATACCAGAGATCGCGATATTAAGTGCTTGTCAAACATAAAGTATTGAGTGAATGATGCTAAAGCATATTGCATTCAGAAAGATTTCTAGCTCGCGCTGTAAGACACTGCTTGTTTATTTTTGGATCATTTTAATGGCTTAAAAAAAATGTCACGTTCTGTCTCAGAAGTAATAAATGTCATTGAGTGAAAATTGTTAAGCATGTTTGCATCTCTCCTGGTCATTTTTCTATATTCGTTTCTTTTTTAAATTCAAAACATTTCCTTTCCCATCCTTCTCTAATAATAAAGGATCACGCCATGATTCAAAGAGAGTCACTATGTACTTGCTTACTTGCTGGTTCAAATTTTAAAATCCCATAGAAGCAGCGGAACACTTTCAGACAAAGTAAAGAAAATGATTCTATTTGATTTAAAAAGGGGGGGGGGGGGGGGGGGCGTGTGCTGGAGGGCAAAGCTGAATGTAGCCCTTTATAGCTCACAGAAGCTATTTAGTCTATAGGGATTAAAGTTATAAAACTCACGTATGTCAACTGAACTGATGGAAGAAGCCATCCACAAAAATAATCTGAGCACTCAGCTATACAGCAGCCAGGTGAAATAAAGGATGCCTAAGCATGCCAGTTTAGCATTCTCTAACAAAGATCTCACTTGTCTAACGATGACGATTTAGTGAAGACTGCAGTATTGCACAGTATTGAATGCGCGCTGAAATCTCTACAATGCAAAATGATTGGCTGAAAAAGAGCCTTGGTCTATGAAAATCTGTTCGCTTCACATTGTGCATTAGGTACAGTAAAGCTAAATGATAAACAAAGATAATGAGACGTTTTAAACCGAAGTTTGGCTGGAGAATGGGGTTAATGTGTAATAGACCAAACAGTTGTAGCACAAAAGCAAATGCAGCTTGGTTCAGCTGTGCTTGGTTTTAGGAATTGTACTCATTTTAAACATTTAAAAGATAATTCAATGATCATCCATGCTTTTTATACCTAGGCAATTTTGGCTAGAGAATGGGGATAGTGTATTCTGTTTTGTGGTGTTGTTTTTGATATGTTATGAACGTTAATAATATTCAAACAATGCATTTAAAAGGATTTATCATGGCACCCTACCTTTCCACGGTACTGACATCACAGCCTATAAATACATATATAGAGAGATTTCTTCACTTTTTTTTTGAAGCCTGTTTTTGTTGCTTTAAAGGTTAAAGCAAGTCAGTGAATATAACTGTATGCAATAAAAACAAACAGAGACACGAAAACAAGCTGTTGATAAGAAATCAAAGATATTATTTATAAACCCTTTTTTTGTAAGGATATAAAACAGCTTCCTGTGGATTTTCATATAAAACAAAAACCCTTGAGGTCTGTCTAATTTAGTAGCTGAAGAGCCTGTCCTCCATGCACGCTATGAGATAAACAGTTTATTGTTAAAATAATAATCTCTCTTAAAGTTTATATATATATATATATATATATATATATATATATATATATATATATATATACACACACACACACACACACACACACACACACACACACACACACACACACACACACAATGTGTAAGAGACATACCTAAATACTATATAATTGCAGGAGAGACTGGTTGAGTCTGGGAGTTGAATTGGCATTCTTTAGGGAC
>NC_054565.1:5757814-5795314 GCF_017654505.1 Polyodon spathula | reverse complement strand
TTATATGAAAGTCACATCAAAGGGCCGGTAGGGCATGAAGATTAACCCTCTGCTGGCCAGTTCTTAGTTTTTATTCTAAATCTCGTTAAAAAGATTCCAAATGACAATGTTCTATAAACAGAGCCAAAACCCAGCTGAAACATAGAGTCTGCCACTTCTGATTGTACCGACCTTAAATAAGCTCCTGGCGCTTATGCAAAAGCTTTGACATGCACGCACCCTTTTAAAATGAGTATCTCAGAGTCTGCTGCACGAATTCCCTACAAAAACACCCTTTAATTATAAATCCACGTATCAGAAACCCATCAGTCACCGTCAAGGGTTTGTCAAAATCCCAGTACAGATGTCATCTGGTGCAGTTAATCAAACAACACTTTTTAATAGTACATGTAGTTCCTGAGTGTAAGAGTGTAAACACCTTACACACCATGCACAAACTTAATAAAAGGATGTTTCGGTACACAAAGTGATTAGAAAATAGCATGCATTCCTCAAGATGATATCTCACACCCACACCGAAATGCTCCTAATCATGTGCTGCTTTACAGCATAGGTCTGACGGTGGATAGACACAAGCACCACTGTTGTATACTGTATCGATGGGCTGTTTAATAACATGGAACTGAACTTCAATAAATGGGTGATTGCATATGAACTAAACGCTTATTCATGCCTCATAAAATATAGATTTGCTGTATTGGGTGTGATGTACACCAGTAGTAATGGATACCCGAGTAATAGAAGGACATTTGGTGATTATTACATTTAGCCAGCTCAGTCATTTACCCTCACATTAATAACAAGCTCAATGACAAACAGGACCTACAGTACATGTTTTGTGGTGCTGGGGGTGATATTATGCACTTTAATACTGGCTTGCAGTATAGTCTTGCTGCTAAGCCTCCAAGTTCTTTAAACCTTTTAGCAATATTCCCTTGGAACTCCTAGCAAAGAAAACATGCCAATGAGAAATTTGGTTTTCATAAAAATGTATAAAAATGAATGTGAGTTTTTCTGTTGCTGTCAAAGGGCCATTGATTCCTCTGAATGTTTTTGGAGCATATTGAAACTCAGCTTTCTTTTTTAATACTTGCTGTATATTCTTCCCTTCTGGGGGAGGTGTATTAAAATACATTGAACAGTGCCACATTGTGTTCCACTTGAACACAGTTTATTCAGGGCTTTTATTCTGTGGATTTCAATATAATAACTGAAACTCTTTGAAACTCTGGGTTACACATCCTGCTTATGAGGTGTGTGGAAACAAGTGGCCCAGGAATCACACGAAAAAGCAAAATGTTTGGATAATTGGTTTTTTTGGCAGGGTGAGGTTCTCCAGTTTGTCTCACCTAATAATAAATAAATAAAAACAGTTCATAGTGAGGATGTAAATGTTTGAATCCCACGTGATGTCCTTCAGTCCTGAGAAATACTAAAACAAACTGTGCACTGCTTTATTTATTGTGAATAAGTATTTAAATGATATGCAATTTGTGGAACTTCAGTTCCATGTTAATATGCAGTCAATAGGGAAATATGCAGATGACAATCCCAAGGTATCAATGCTATTCCCAAACTTTATAGGTAACTACCAATGTATGTGTTAACATAATCAAATTATGCACAAACAGCCCTGCAGCCTTCCTGTTTGGTCATTGGTTTTATTTATTTTTTATAAGTGTCTGATTGGTGAGTTTATTAAAATGTTGGGCATTTGAAAGAAAGGTAAACTGTGTCATTGAGTCATTAAAAAAAGTGAAAATTGTCCCGGTGTCTTTTTAGACATTGTAAAAGACTTTTATTTGAAAACGTATTTCCCAGATTTGGAAATTGTGGTTTCTTTTTTTTTTTTGTATGTGTCTTATGATTAGGTTTTTGAATGAAAAGTAAAATACTGTATCTGCATCTCTTGATGACCAAAGAAAGGAAACTGGTTTTAACAGAGAGCTGGTGACATAGACATTTAAATTGTGTCCCATTTAAATGCTGTGTTTAGTATTTCATCTTCTTAAAATGTTCAGTTTTTTTAAAATGTTTTTTTTAGTAGAAACATACTTGTTGTGAACAGTTCCCCTATCACAGTAGGTGGAGAGGCAGATATATTTTTAACATCCTAGTGTGATAAGAAGTGAAGTTTCTGTTTCGATGGTGTGTCAGATTAACACTCTTGATTTTGATGATAACATTGCTAACTTTACTCACTTGGCTTTGAGAATGATTTGCCACTAAAGCACAGCGGAACTCCACAATTTCATTGAAATGCCTCGTCCCCAGTTCTGGGATGTCTACCTACAGTTTACAAGGAAAAAAAATACAATCCCATTTCAAAGGGACTACGGAAGCGATCAACACAATTTTTGTCATAACAGAGATATTTAATTGATTACACTGTAGATATACTGGATGTTTTTACTTGTGAAATTAAGGCATGAAAGATACGGGAACATGACAAATGTTTGTGTAGTAACTGTGTAATTACTATGCAACTACACATGCTATCACAAAATGAAGAGTAGCCATTGTAGTGTTTCCAGCCCATCACAGTTCCTCAATGACAGCACTGTAACAAATCAGGAAGGTTGGATGGTGCAGCATTTTATTAAAAGATCAGCCTGTCACCTCTGGAAACACGAGGAGTGATTTTGAACCCACAGTGTTAAAGCTGAAATGTGAATGTAAGCTGAAAATGGAATGTGATCTTGTCCTGTCTTATCTTCTGCTGCTTGTCTCCCTAACTTAAATCTCCTGCTCTCCCATGATTGATTCACTCAGCAAGTTTCACTGAAGAGCTCCGTGCTGTACACAACTCACTGCTTGTACAGCTGGAGTGCTGTGGCAGCCTCTATTGTCTCTCGCATCCAATCCAGTCTAGAACCTTGTTCCAATCACATTCCTTATTGAATGCAGCCACACAGATCCTTGTTCTGGGTGTTTTTTTTAAAAGGAATTTAGGCTCTGATTTGAGATTGAACGACCCACAAGTGAATAGTGGATCACATGACACGTCACATGACCACATACAAAGATTACAGGCTCTGTGATTCATTTTCCTTACATTTTTTTTTTCAATGTTCTGTCCAGCCAGTATTAGCAAGGTACATTTTAAAAAGAAACACAGTCCCACTCACCGTTTCCTTTCCAGCTGGTGTGTAGACTGAACTCCTGTAGAGCTATGAGAATGATCCAGGCCATTTCCTATTCTAGTTAGTTCCCTGTGAGCCAGTGAACCCCTTTAAGCTCCACACCCACATGTTCTCCAATAGAGACAGGCTGGGAATGAAGTAGATGAACATTCCCTGTAGACTATGTCTTTTCCTGTGTCAACAGTGAACGCTCAATTATATTGGTTCACATATACATAAATATATATATATATATAAGATAAAGCCTGTTTCATATTAGTAAGATCACAGGTGGCAGTGATTAATGTGAGTGATGGCAATAATAAACATAGCCTTCTACATCATTTAGTATCTTTTTAGCTCGGCTACTGATTTCCGCATGTTTTGTAAAGACGCTACAGGATGAAATGGGGTGCCAATGGGAAAAAAAACAAAACAAAACTATTTGTTAGAGTTTGGCAAACTTCTGACTGTTTAAGCACATCTAGAAACGGTGGGAAAATGTTGCTAGTTATTTTCATTATGTGTTACCCTGCCTCGCCATGCTTGACAAAGTAAGGAAGGTAGGGCAGAGCATAATACCAATATATCCAGGATTCATATAGTTAAAAAGAATAAATGGAACTCTGAAAGTTAGTAAGTTAACTCTGAAACAGTCGAAAATAAGTAGAAACTTAAGTTCAAAGCTGTGGGTTCTGTAGGTTTGCAGGACTGTGCCCGGATTCTGCTTGTAAGATTGCCACTGTGATTCAGATTCTTGTAGATTAGCTGTAATTGGTCACCACAGTGCAGTGTTTAACGGGCGGTCTTGTGTAAAGGATACACTGACCGCACGGATATTGCCGACCCCTGAGGATGAACTCAGGGGTTCATGGAAAGTAGAATTTATATTGCCAGCAATAGAAAACGAATGCACTAGATGGCACAAGCCCTGTGCATGCTATTGATTTTTTTATATGGGGATTGTTCTAAGATCAAGGAATGCAAAATATAGATAGTTACAGCTGAACACCTGCCCTGAAGTCAGCTCAAAACACCTTAAAAAAAATGATGAAATGGTTTTGAGTGTAGAATGTAATTAGGAGCTGTGCGGTCTTTAATCTTTCACCCAGATGTTTTATCAGCCATCAGAAGACTCCTTATCCTGATTCTGTATAATTACCTTGGTAACTAAATAACACCTGTTTTGTATTTCTGGGAAACAGTACTGCAGAGTAGTAGATGAGCCATTTCTGAATATTTAAACTTGGATTTGTCATCAGCTGTTCAAAACCTGGAGCTCTTTTGTACAACCAGAACATCATGTTCCAATAGTTGCAGATGTGAGGCCTGATACAGTTAATGTGAAATAAATATAAACATATTAACTGTACCCTACGAGAAATTCAAGTCAGGACTGTTTTAGTCGGAGAAGGCCGCACTTCTGGTCCTTCTTTTAATTGTCAAAGCCTGCGCTCATTTTAATAAACAAGCTATCGTGGCTAACTTACCTCGGTTTGTGCTGTGGGTTGTGCACTGCTACCAAGATTCTTTGGGTCATGCTGCTGGATCAATAAAGCAGAAGACCATTCAAATCAACTAGTTCAGACCTGGCTAAGACAGGGTGGAATCCTGGTGTTTTTTCTACTCTTCAGGTTGTGAAATTCAACACACTCCCGATTTTTCACCGAAGCTGCTGCGTGATGTTGACGCGGGTGCTGGGAGAGTCCACAAATCAAACGGCTCTTTGGCAGGCTTTGCTGTGAAAGAACATTAAACCGCTGTGTCAGGGAAGCAAGCTGACGATTCAAATACCTTGACAGGTACCTCGATTTCTATTTAAGGAAAAAAAATTCGGTGCGTGCAGTAAAAGAGCAAGTAATGCAAATAAGAATGAATGGGTTTATGTCAGTCTAAAACTACTGTATAGCTGTATCTGCACAACTATATGACTCACACACGGACCACTCAGGCAGCACTTTATCAGCTGTTTAGGTGTGGCCCTGCTGTGTGCTTCCAGAATGTCTTGATTAGTCGTTCCAATCTCTCTCTCTCTCCCATGCACACTACTGCTAACAGTTTCTGTGTCTACTAAAAATCTATACAATGTTAAATAAAGGATGATTCAAACCAGCTGTTAAAAAGAGTTAATAATCTCCTGGCAGGTCATATGCATGTGTACAGTACTGTACAGTGCTGCAGTAACAAGGAGGTGTGAGTTGAAGGCTGTTTGTAAATAGCCCACACCTCACTTAAGCCAGCTTTTTTTATCCCTATTTAGACAGCTGAACATTTCAGTCATACCTTAACATGTGAACTGTGTCTGAGGTTTTCTTATCTCCTTGCGATCCAGACAGATCTTGATGATTTACATACGCAATGTCTGGCTGAATAACCAGCTCCCAGGGTTCCACTGGGTTTGCATATCCTAAAGGCAATTAAAAGAGTCTTTCTGTAGTGTCTTGTTTACCGGCTTAATGAAATATCATATTACTTAAAATGAAAACAAAACAAAACAAAACAAAAAACTGAAGAAAAAAAAAAACCCAGACAGCGCCTAGGGGTGTTTTTCATGTTTGCCCAGGCGGCAATAGATCACTCTTCAGTGGATAAGTATTAAAAAAACTTTTATAATGATTGCTTTGAAGCAGTTTTGCTTTAAAAAAAAAAAAAAAAAAAAAAAATGGAAAAGTTTGTAGATTTTTCACAATATAAAGAGTGTGTGTTTGAGGCAGGTGGGGACCCCAAAATCCTTACACTAAAATACGATTCCTCTGTGTGTGTGTGTTTGTTACGTGCTTCTCAAGTTCACGTCTCTGTGCTCTCTACATCATCAAATACTAGGCCCTTGGATGTTCAGTTTGTTCACATTCCCTAAAGGTAGATTCAGCTATCTGATCTCAAACATCTTTGACGCTTTCAAGTCGTCCTCTCACGCAGTGAGAGGATGACTTGAAAGCGTCGTCCTCTCACGCAGTGAGTTCATATTATCGAGTGAGCTGTAATATACAGAGTGTCCAGCAGGTGTCTCTGGTGTATATTCAGGATGCTTTATAATTCTCGAACAATAGGTTAAATCATTTGGACAACTGAATGGGCAGACGACTTTGGCTCTGTGACACACAACTTGCATATTATACCTGGACTGATTAGTTATGTATAGTAACTGCCAAACAAACTGCTACTTTTGTGACATTTACAGTTTCCATTCACAAAATAATGTTGTAGCGTCTATGCTTTAAAAAATACTTGCACACCTTTTGCCTATGATTTTAGCTATGGGAATAATAATATTTAGTCTTGAAATTAGACCGCAATAAGCATTCAACATTGAGCCCAATTCTTTAATTTACATTTCTAACGCTCCTGTTATAAAACCAGATGTGTCTTCATCTCTGACAGTCTTTGGTCATGACTTTTTATTACACTTTTGGAAACAGTTTGTGTGAACTCTATGGAGTTCGAGAAGCTGCCCTGCAAAAACTTTAAAAAAAAAACAGGGGATTTGCTCAATGCAAGATTGAACTTTATTTTCCTCACTAAAATATTAATTAAAAAAATATATATATTTTTAAAATATGTTCCGCTCCCTCTTGACAGTTAGTTAATTATACAGCAGTTATTTTGGGGCTTCTTTGAATTTAACAAACTTGGTGGCTACAGCAGCAGTTGTGGTTAGAGGTTACTGGTATTAACTTTCACCCAGCTCACCAGGTGCAACCATTCTGCAATTGGGTGGCAGTGGGGCTTAAAATATTTAGGTTGTTTACCTTTAAAGTCTTTCTGTTTAAATTAACAGACCTGTCAGTCTCCCGGAATAGAGTGGTGAACTACATAAAGTGCACCTAGGTAAATACAAGCCTTCTGAGCAACTGTCTTCAGGTACAACGAGTCTGTGAAACAATGTATTTTTTTTTTTCTTCGAGAACCTGTATAAATACATTGGTATGTAAATTACAGGAAGCTCGCTGCCAGAGGTATGTAAACTGAAGGATTGGGTTACTTTTAATTCAATTCTTTTTCACGATGTACATGCACGAGGTCTGACAGTGCTTTTTTTACACTGTTCTTTGAACAAGCACAAAAGGATTGAGAGATCTGAGGAACGTTCACTTTGTTCTATATTTTTTTTTTCTTTGATGGTGTGCAGCTTTACTCAGATTGTGATCGCTTCAGAAGGGGTGTAGTGTTGTATGGGGATCTGTAGGGGGCAGTCTTCCTTCTGAGCCAGAACATAGCCCAATCCCAGGGTCTGTGTAGGTGGCGCTGGTCTCTGAAGCCAAGGTCCTGTCATAAGAACCTTGAGGAGGTTGAGGAACTGTGAGGATTCATACTGTAAGCTAGTGGTCCTGCCTATTCGACTAATGTTAAACAAGCCTTCTTACCTCTATAGTGACTGTCCTCTTTTTTATTCCACCTGCTTGTTTGTTTTCTAATGCAGCTCTACAGATAAACTGCTGCATCCTGGTACCTTTTCTGCAGATCACTGTAGGGCATATCAGTTACAATACAGGAAGTATAGAATCCAAGCAAACAGAATTAAAGTGATAATATTTGCACAGCCAATAAGAGGAATTATAAGAAAATAGACTTTTCAGATCTTGGCTTGACACGATATTCAGATTGTAAAAGCTGCGCTGCCTCATTGTAATGTTTACTATAATACCAGGGTTTTTTTTATTACATTTCTTGCCATAGACCCACCCTACTAATAAGATAATATAATAGGCATATTGATGAAGCATATTGATGATATTTTCATCTTTTGTTATAGCTCAGGAATTAAAAGGCATGCGTTTATCTCCATGAAGTGTTTTGGTACACTGGTGACATTTTTAAAGACACGCGACAAAGATGATATTTTCCACAGGGGCTTATAAAGTAGAGATTGAAGCTGTGCCGCACATACGCTGTACTTGACACTACACTCTTAACTGAGCAATTCCGTGCCACAGGAAACAGATCATCTCTTGGAAAGAAAATGTCACATGTCTATATTTAGGACACATGCAATTAAAGGAAGAGTCAGCAGATGCTATTCGCATGAAGGTTTTGCTGGAATGGAAAAGAGGAAAGGAAAATCAGTAAATGTCATGGAAATTTGGAGCATGCAGCCTCTGCTTTCTTTGTGGTGACCTTATACATGTACCCTGCTCCTGACACTGCATATCATTCATATTCATATTGAAGCTGTGGCTGTGTATAGCCATTTAACTCTATTGCAACGTTTCACCGCCAACTAAAAATATCAGCAGCAGGGGGTAAACTATGAATCCCATATCTAAAATAAACTTGCACAACCCCAGCCACTTGAGATCAATGTTCAGCCCATCATTTATATTTGCATGGACTGAAGATCATTAGAAACCCTCCACAGGGGGTGTAACAGTAAAGGACTATATGACAGACAATTTCTATTTATTAGCTCTGGCTCTGCAGAAGCTGGCATGGCATGAAAGCTGGCAAACATTAGATGGATGTCAGGCTGAAACTTCAAAGAGCCTAATGCTGTAGGCGTGGTGTGTTACACTTCTTAAAACGGGCCTACTGCTCTGCTTCAGAGGACGCAGGCCTCGGTTTCCATGGTGATCAAACTCACACGGTGTAATTCTGACGTGAAGGATTGTTTCATTTTAACATATATACTATAAGCGGCTGTCTGGAAATAAAGGTTGTGGTTTGTTATTTGGAAATTACAATTATATTCCACAGACTGTGTTCCCTACAGCTGGCCCCAGCGCACACATACCAAGAACCAACGTCGTCCTGTTTTACCTGCACCTCAGAACCAAAGGGAAGCCCCTATAATCTACCCCACTGCCCTTAATCCCTAGTCTCACCATACCTCCCAAATTAACCCTTTAAACACCCATGGGGACCATTACAGTCCTGTAGCATGTCCATTACTCCACTGCCCATGAGCTGTCTAAAACACAGCCAAGGATAACGTTTCTGCCTGCTCTCTGGCTAGGAGCATCCCCTAGCCAGCCTACCAAAGCTAAACTGGTCCCTACACAATATAAAGTGGCAACTTCAACATGGTTTCTTGTTTTTACCTCTGGACAAATTCGACTACCATAACAATTCCGAAACACATTGCATTTCTAAGAGATCTGCTACTGACAGCACTACAAGGGCCCAATAGAGATGGTATATAACTAGCAAGGAACTATACTCCTCCCATTGAAAAAACATAACAGTACTATCCCAAAAACTCTATCATTTCCAATACTATACCGCAGTACATACTATAGTATACTATAGGAAACTATAAAGTTTTTGGACAGCTTGTTTCTTCCAAGCTGTTTTGCGTTACAATTGTTTTATTGTTGTCAGAAAGTGTCTACCCCCCCCCCCCCCCCCCCCCCCCCCTCATTTCAACGCTTGTGTTTTTTAAAGGTTTCAGGGTTAACAGTCATTGCCTGTAGGAAATGTACTGCTGCTCGCAGAGGTCAAAACCCGTCATTCTGACTTTTCTCCATATGGAACCTTTCGTGATTTTTTTAAATTATTTGTTTTATTTCACAGGATAGCCTTAGGTAACCCTCTCATACATTGCAATTACACCTGGGATCCAGATTCAAAATCACATTTTTATGAAGTGAACAATTCATTCACTGAAATAAACAAGTCAATAAACGAAGCTCTTTTAAATGGAGAGACGCTGGGTTTTCTCCCAAGGCAAGCCTGCTGAGGGAGGTGAAGCCGGGGTACTGGTTTTTAGAGGCCGCTGCCTGCCAATACCCTCTCTGGTGTGCTGCCAGCTGCGTGATTGTTGGCAGTGGAGTTGCGGTTATTTTTTACCCTTCCCTCCCCCTTCGAGGCCTCCTCTAACCTGCCTCACCAAGGGAAGTAACCCCCCCTGCGGTAAGCCCCTCACAGCTGGAGAGCTCCCTGCATCTCTGGGCTGAATTGAAATCCAGCCTGGCTTCGTTCAGCCCTGCTACGGTGCACAGGTCGTCCTAGACAACCACACACTCACACTTGACAAAGACCAGTGTAACAATTGTGTAGCAAGTTTTAGAGATAGAGTGGTACTGATTTTACATTATTGAGAAAAATACGGCCTTTTTTTATCGCAAAGGTAGTTTTATCTGTGTAGACACAACTCGTCATACCTGTTTGCCACTGTAGGGAGTTATAATTGATATTCTCAAACTTTCATAGCTTGGGAGGCAAAATGGAAAATTAAAAGAGTGTCTAGTGTTTCATTTTTTAAGTTTTTTTTATTTTACAGACCTTGGCAACACTTGCTGCATAGAACAGCTGTAATTAAAACCTATAGGCAACTACATCTTTAAAACACCACCAACATTAATCATTTTAAAGGGATTTAATTGTTTTTGTGCTTTTTGAGTCGAGCCCTAGGCTAAAATGCCTGATACTCTTTCAATTCCTGTGTTTCAACATGCCTGTCTGGTTCTCTATTGCGTTTGTCTAGCCTCCTTACTGTAACAAGTCAACACTATCACAAAATGAAGCATTGGGTTATTATACTCACTAAAACTTTATAGTTACTTTCAGGACCGTAAATGTCTCATCGGGTGAAAGAACCTATTGTAAAGATCTTCCCACTTCCTAAAATGTACAAGATAGACAACAATAGTGCTTTTACAAAATTCAGGAAAATGACAGGGCACAGCAGTGGTTTGAAAACCTTGCTTCACAATAATGTCTCATGTTTTCATTCGAGAAGTGGCCCATATTAGTGTTTCATTTCCAAAATAATAAGACCGCCTGGCCCACTGTTTCTTATTCAATGCTGACTGACACCTGTCTTGTTGCACCTGCCCTGTGTGAGCTGCACAAACACCACGTAGGATATTTGAGTCAACATCAGGCTTCTCTGATTTAAACACACACTGCTAGCTAACGATATTAGTAAACAGTCCTGTCACTTGGCTTGGTGATGCAGTTGGATCATGCACTACCCTTTCACCTCCTGGAGCCTCGGTTCAAATCTGACTTGGGTCAGAAGTGGATCGAGTTTGGAGGCCTTGAATTTGCATCTTCAATTGATGTGCGGTTCCCACTTCAACAAACACTTGCCGGTAATTTACAGGAAAAAAAAGGCAATACAGTTTTATATTTTAAACTTTACGCCAACTGAATTTGCATAATTCATTTTTGACTCAGTTTATTATCATGTGATTTGTATTCCTTATCATCATTTATTACTGTTTCTGCTCTCAGGGATATTTGAGAAGTCACCAGCATATGTTTTGCTTTGGGACTCTGAGAAAGCCTGAAAATAAATATGACCACTAGGGGTGTATGTATGTATGTATATATGAATGTATGTGTAACACAGTGGAGGCTAGCTGTGAACCAATGACCCCACACATCACAAGAGAGACAGGCTCATCTGCATTCGTGGTTATAGAACTTTTAACCTCACCTCATCTCACCAACAGGAGACTGTAACGGCACTGCGTCACACAACACTGCCTGTTGCATTTGAACCAATTACTGTCTATGAGATACAAACACCCTTTTCAAGTCTAGGTAACTAAAATGCTCCCTTCTCCATAGTAAGGACAGTCCCTCCAGTCCAGGGAACACTGAAGTCATACCTGTGAGGCAATGAAGGGAAGCTCACATTGTCTCTGCTTGTGATATCCCTGCTCTGAAGGTTAACAGCAAAAACAAAATACATCCTGCTGCTCAAAATTGACCCAACAAAAATAACCTTCCATTGACTTCACAAGAGCACATTGTATATGTGTTTGTATGTGTTTTTAGAAATAAAAATGTGTGTGCTGAAGATCTGAGCTTCTGATAAAAGGCATGGAAACCATTACGGACCCACTGATTTATCTGAATCATAAGGTATTTGTTTGGCACCATGTGTTCCAAAAACAATAAACGGAAAGTCTTCAAGTGCCAGAGAGCAAGTTATCCCACTTTGTGTAATGCCATGCGTGTGAACAGCAAGTTACCACACTGAGAGAGAGCTTTTGAAATCCTAAAGATCAGAGCGCAGCTACCATTGGGTAACCAGCGCTGGGCTGAGTGGGGGGGGGTTGCCTTGTGGGTTAACAGCAAAAGCCTAAAATCAATTCTAAAACCACCTGGCAACTAATGCAAAGATTTGATCCCTTTCATGCACAAAATATGGAAAATAGTTGAAAAAAACATTTGACGCAGCTTTGGACAGAAAATAAATATATTTCCCATCGCTATGGGGAAAATGGCATCCTTATATGAATATGCATTTGCGTCTTCCATATGTTCCCATATAGAGACAAGAAGAGTTTTTGTTATCCATCCCCATATAAGGTTGCTGTGCACAAAAGGGTTACGTCATTGAAACCGTTCTTCCACTTGTATTCCTCAGCCCATTGTTTTGAGGTTGGGGTGTGAGATGGACAGGTACATGGGCAGAAAATGAAATGGTAGCCCTTGCTGCCCAGTCCAGCTACTCTCAATAGCTGTTCTTCTTCTAGTTTGCAGTTGTTAATTCCAAAACAGAAGCTTCTTGTTTTTGTAGGGATTTCTGAGGGGCAAAGCAGCAAAACCGTTCTTGATTCAGAGCAACATTGCACAAGCGTAATCGGCAGGATTAGGCCTTGCTTCATTGACTGCTGCCGAGAAAAAAAAAGGCAAGTACATTACACTTAATTTTGTTATCCTGCGGAAGCCAAACGTTTAACAGGCCTTGCAAGTAATGAGAGGGTTGTTATAGCACTGAATGCAGGTAGATAAGTTTTTATAATGATCTGTGATTTGTATGAACATTCCAATAACAGAGCAGCTTGTTTCAAATGAAACAAAGTATTCTGTCCCCTTACATTCTGAAGAAGTGTACAGTCATTCTAACTGGTTCTTATTGCAGTGACTCGAATATTATGTTTTTTTGTTTTGTGTTAAGCAGCTTTGACTATGTCAGGAGCTGCTCTTCGGTTCTAGCTGTCTGTTTTCTACTTATTCAATGACATACTTCCTGCTACCATGCTTTTTAAACCCTGTGCAGAACTTTACAAGGTACCTAGGGGCTGATGTAAGGATACGTGCAAAATAATTTTCAAAACTGTGTTTAGCCGACGTAAAGTGGGACTGTAGCGGCCACTAAAAATGTGCCGTATGTAAAGAGTGGTTTTCATTCTTAGCACTTTGCCATCATTGATCCCTTTAAATGATATTGAAATGTATTCAAATGAAGTTGAGTTGAGTGGGGAACTGCAATACTAAGCGAGCACTTGGCTCTTGTTGACGACAGGCAGGAAAACCTTTGGAGGAGAAGTACAAGACGGAGAAGACCCTGCATATTCAATCCCAGGGTCACTTTGTTTGGGATGCTGGAGGATGCAGTGGGAAGGCGTTATTGTCTCACTCTGCAAGTCATCCTAGAGCTAATAGCTGAATTTCACCTTTTCATCACCTGGATGACTGTCCTCCTGGTAACAACGACAGCATTGACTTTCTCCACTATAGAGGACCATATGACCAGTTTGGGAGTTTGAATTGCGATGCACAGGCGGCGCTCATTGAGACCCTAATGAACATGACTGGAGCTCATTATTTGTGTTGAGTAATTTGCATTGCTCTTAAGCTTACATAAGCTGCAGTGAGAAATAATTGGCCACTACGCAATTTAGATTTTGCAGCTGCAATTGTTTGTACTGTGCCTATCCTTACATCAGGCCCCTAGAGTACAAAACAGCAGGCTGTGTTTACCACACTGGATCAATGATAATGACATGTTTACCAGCCCTATAATGACTATGTGGGAGCAAGAAACATTCACATTGTAATGAGATGCCAATCTGCAGTTTTAAAACATGTTGAAAGGTCCTTTTAAAACTTCAGGTCTCTGTCTATTTGTTATATGGGTGGAAACAGTTACACAAAGATATTAGTGATATATATGATTCCGCAGACTTGATTGTGTTGAACACATCGAAATGGTTTCTGCAAAGCAAGTCCGCAGTGTAGTCTGACGAACCGCCCAAGTTAGATTTAAAGCATTGTTCATCTTGTAAACAGGCAGAATTTAGTTAAAAGAATATATTTAGTCATTATCTTCACTGGAACAAATCCTCCCCAGTTTTTTTAAAGGTTTTCTGAAAAGCTTAACTGTACTATTCTTCATGATAAAGTTATATTTTTCAGACCCCTCAAAAAGTCAAATTTACAATTTTCTTTTAAGATAAACTAAATGTATAATAATAATAATAATAATAATAATAATAATAATATAATAATAATAATAATAAATGCATATTTAGGATTCTTGTACTGAAGTACAAAATTTAATTTTGGATGAAATATAATACCATTTGTAACATTACAATAACATATTGACAAGAAGTCTTTGTTAATCTCTTTTTACAGAAGCAGAAGTATTTTGATGCCAACATTCAATATGACTATTCATAACCTTTTACGTTGTCTAAAATTGTATTTCTTATAGAAATATTAATTCATTCACATGCTGCATTTTATTTAATATTTTCATCCACGACCAACTACTGTCTGTAAGTGACTCTGCAGCAGCAGTTGATGATGCACCCCCCCCCAGTCTCTGTAAGTCGCTTTCGATAAAAGTGTCTGCTAAATGACTCATTAATATATATGTGTGTGTGTGTGTGTGTGTGTGTGTGTGTGTGTGTGTGTGTGTGTGTGTGTGTGTGTGTGTGTGTGTGTGTATATATATATATATATATATATATATATATATATATATATATATAAACCTTATTTTCAAATACAATCTTTGCAGATTTTCATCTTTAATTGCCAATTTCGGTATTATTTTTGAGACCTATAATAACATCAGGAAAAAAGATTCAAAATAAGTCACTTCTTAATATATCCACTGGAGGGCAGTATATACACTACACGACTGCATTTCTCTTTCCTCTATTTATGCAGGATGCCAATATAAAAGTTCATTTGGTGCCACCAAGTGGAAAACACAGGAACTGTCTCTAAGATGTACATAATTTGAGAGTTCACGTAATTTCACAGGTTGGCAAAACAACCGTTCTGTCATCTGCATTCATCATCAGAAATAAATGAAAACACATTTATAATAGTGAAAATATACATTTGGATTTTATTAATAGCTGCCAGCAGTTTACTAGTTAATTTGCATAAGTTGTCAATATACAATGAAAGATGTAAATCGTACTGCACTAAATGCAACCTGCACATATTAAAACGCAGGTATATTTCATAAGATGTTTCAGGAAACTCTAAGCTGGCTATGCTCAAAACAATATTCTTAAAAATAATTAATCAAATAACAACATTGAGTATATTTTAAAAAAAAAGTTAGTCAACAAACAACATGTTCTTCTTCATACAAGTTCAAATACAAGTCTGAAAGACTTTTACCTATATATATATATTTATATATATATAGATATATATATATATATATATATATATTAACTTCCATACTGGTTGAAAATTGTCAGTTGGTACCATTTTAAGCTCTGCGAGGAACACCACTGTTTTTAATCATTTTTGTGTTTTCGTGTAGATCTACCTAACATCATGGTGAACATAAAATCACAAATTAAATAAAGATATTGGTAAGAATATTAAGTTAAACGTCTTCCTTCGTTTCATGATAAAACCTGCATGCAATAATATCATAAATAACAAAATATATGCTTTTTGAAAACCTGGAAGTGAAATTCTCACAATGTGTTGAATTTTTGAAGATCTTAAAAGATCCATGCATTAGAGACACAACAATAATGAATGAAGTCACCCAGGTATCAGAGTCACATGTTTCAAAGCTGCACTGAAGTTCCTCTGTTGAAAAAGAGAAATCTAAGGAATTTAAATTAAAAATGATAGGGCTTCTTTCTTTTTAATAATACCATTGTCACACTACCTGTGCTCTATTACTCTGTATAATCAGGTGCCACTTCAGTAGTGATTTGTAAAGAGTCTACGTATTTCATTGCTTCTTGGTTTTGAATAATAAGAGCTCTCACTACATGGATTATTGATGATGGTTACCTGTCCGGTATTCAATTAGGAAACTGCTTGCACCTCCGCAAGGCATGTATAAAACAACATCAGACTGAATTCCAAAAGGTACTTTAATTAAAATGCAAGTTTTGATTTTCACAAATACATGAGTGAATTACGGCAAAGCAAACATTTTGCAAATGCAGAACAAGTTACTAGTCGGGTAAATGGAAGAGTAACAGGTGTTTTAAGCAAGATATTCGATATATTGTCATGGCATGGCAGATAACAATATTGTAAAACGTGCTTTGAAGGCAACAGTCATCCCAATTTCAGTCGCTCACATAAATCATTTTGATGAACTTTCAAAGACTTCTGCAAATCTGCAGTTGTATCGCAATTTAGTTTCATTTCAATATGATTGACATGCCGGCCCTAATCTGCATCAAAGTATTACACATACACTGATAGTAATGCAATGATTAATTGAAAACTACTCAAGAAATCAAGCAAACACTGGAGATTGGACACTGTACATGCTTCCTTCAAAAACCCAAAGCATATGGGAAGTATGCTTCCTTCAAATAAACTGAATGGACAGCATCGCAGTACATTGCAAAATGATAACATTTAGAGATAAATATTTACAATTCTTTCACATAAAAAGAATAAAAATGTCATAAAGATTTTTTTTTTTTAAGTTATAAAAAATAAAAAGTCTCCAATTTTGGAAAATGAAGAATACAAATTTGAAGAGACCTGGTAGTGGGTGCCCGGACACCAACTATCAAATCCTTATTAGATAATCATTGCACTACTACTCTGTAAAACCTGTATAAATATATTTAGAGTAATCTGATGCACACATCTTAGTGTCTCAGTGTGTCAACACCTTTTTAAAAGTAAAGAAAACAAAGTCAAACATCAAAATGATATACCTTACATGTTCGAAAACAATACTAAAAACATTCGTGCCACAGAAAGCCATTCAGTTGAAGAGAACTGCACTTCTACAGGTGAAGAAATACTTTACTGCCAGTGTGATGCAACAGAACAAGGTTTCGTTTAACTTCATTTCATTTTTTTAATTGTTAATTGGGTGTCAGAAACACTGGGGAATACATCTATAAGTTGTTGTGGGCCACTAGAGCTGTATTTTCAGCCTCTCCCCTCAATAATTACATTACAATTCAGGACCCTTTTATACATTCTGTTAAGTCTGTCTATAATGTTAACTATATTTTCTAGCTGGTCAGTGCGGCATTTGAACTTCTGCTCAAGCCTGGGGCGTTCTGAAATTATCTCCACTTAATTTGTTTCTGTTTTTTAGCTTTTTCACGTGACAGCTCTCTTCAGTAAGACCTATCTGTCTTGCCCAGATTCTGATACATGGATATAAAAGATCTGCAGTATTGGTTCTGTACCACAAGCTCACACTGCCAAAGCTACCCCTGTTTAATCATTTATTTTAAAGCTGCGTGCAACTTCTCGCTGTCAAAAGGCATGCTGGAGGTCGTACTGCTTTGCTTCAGTAGTCTTCTCCAATTCCAACATTCTTAAAATCACCTCTCCACTCCCGATCTCGTTTGTAACACACTGACTGTATGATCACACTGCTGTGAAGTTACACAGCACGTGAAGACTGGTAATGCTGTGTGATATAACAATGACATTCCTTCAGAATGGGTCACATCGTCCGAACAGCTGGCAGCTCCCATATGACTTCACCATTGCATTGCGCAGGCCCACTCTCTACTGCGCTTTATTTGTGACTGCAGTTAACGGCGAAAGTAATAAATCTAATCATGCAGTTTTCTTGTTGTAAATGAAAAGTCGTAATATGTTGTAAATGAAACGCTTGCTCTGTGAACAGTCCCGTCGTTGCTGAGGGCTGGTTACTTGGTGAGCCGCTTGGCCACGTCTCCGTAGGCGATCTCGATCTCCGTGTCGCTCGGGCAGGTGTTGGTGAACTCCTCTCGGGTGTAGGCATTGGTCAGGTACTTCCAGATCGCAGTCATGTCCGTTGGGATTACAAAGCCGCGGTACTTCTTTGTCACCACCTGCAAGCAAACAGGAACAATTCCACCCCTGTGTCAATTTCTTTTGTATTCTAATTTGATTTTTAAAAGACTCGATATGCAGCGCTTCAGTATTGGCATTCCAATATAGGATTCATCTCAATAGAATATTTGTCTGTGTTTTGTTTTTTAGTTAAAAAAACAAATAAATAAATGAAGACACAGGGTACTGTGTGGTTACCTTGACGATGTGCAGCTTAGGCAGCAGGTTGCAGTCGGCCAGTGTCATCTCATCTCCATCGAGGAACTTGCGGCTGGACACTTTGATATCCTCCATGCTGTTCTCATCAATCTCGTCGGGGAGAGGGGACTGCAGGTAGTCATCCAGCTTCTGCAGGGTCTTCAGTAAACCCCGCTCCAGGGCTGGGAGAGGAGAGGGAGACACCATCAATACAGAGGACTCTGTGACGTGGCACAGCATTGGATCTAGATGTGTACGTGACGGACGCTTGAGCTCGAAGCATGTTCCTTTGGTATTTTAAACCTCTGCAATCAATGTATAAGTAAATACAATAAAGACAAGAAGAAATTTTGGCACTATTTCTGAGTCTGTGTATGAGTGCGGACATCCGAAACGCTACAGTTTAAGAATTACTGTGAGGTAGACGCATCTGATCTGCCTTACTTTAGCAGAGGATTTAATTAAGCGCAAGGTGTGTGGGAATAATTTGAAGCAATAAAGGTCAGCAAGTCGTTGATTATACTAACATTACAGCATGCACAGAATATGAGAAGGACAGAGGTCATAGATCAACACCTGAAGAATGCAATAATGACAGGCCTTCCATAAAAATCTCTTCTCAGACGTCACCACACTACCCAATTCTGCCGAGTGTGTGTGTGTGTGTGTGCGTGCTTGCGTGTGCGTTCGTGCGTGCGTATTCTACAAGTAAGTTTTTGATAAATTACATTACTAATGCTAAGGCTTAAAATAAATAAAAATAAATAAATAATGCACTTTCCCCTAAATTACTAAAAATATTTAATGAAACAAAAAAAAAGCATCTCTCAAACTGTGTCTAAGATATTCTCTTTACAACCCACAATAATGCTCACACAGGCTTTCCCATCTAGACCTAGTGTCCTGAAGTTTTTGCAGATTTTGTATATTCTGCTACCCTGGTATTAGTCGTATATATATATATATATATATATATATATATATATATATATATATTTTATATTTTATTTAATCATGTAACCAAAGAAACTACAAAATGATCTCGCAAAAGTCTACTTGAAGCCATAATAGTATTACAGTATTTCATGTTTTGAAATGTCACACTTCTCAATTTTTGTCAGTTTTTCTTTAATGGAAAACTACAAAGCGGTGTGTAATTCAATATCTTAACATTATTAAGCAGGTTACTTCGACTTTATGAAGCTAAATTAGTTAATTATATCGGGTGTTGCTTTTGGCCATAGCTGTAAATCACAACTAAAATGAAAGAACAAGGTCAAATTGAATTAAAAAATCACTTCAGTCAGCTGGCCAATAGAGGGAGTATTTCACTTACAAAATGCAAACCAAATGCACACAATACAAGTTATGTTTGTTGGTCCAAGTTGTTTGCTAAACACAGCTTTGTGTAATGTGAGAACAGACTCTCTGTGATAAGATATTCTAAGTGTTAAAAGTCCTCAAGGCCTGAGCTAGGAAGTACTGAACATCAGCTTTATCACACACTGCAATATGAAAGTCCCAAAACAATGTCAGCATTGCAGTGTTTTCATATCCCACGAGTAACGCTACTGCTTAGGGTTTAATAATCATTTGAAAAACATAAGCAAGCAATGGAAAAACATTACATGATGTGTGTCACTGAATTCTTTCACGCTTAATTACTATGTCTCCAGTAACCTGGCAAGCTATTATCAGTTCAACGCTCTCTTCTTGTGATGGATATACAGTAACCTCTAAATGTACTATGTTACATATTTAATTCAACATCACAATTAAAATGAACTACATTCTAAAAGTAAAAAACACATCTTGTTTTAAATTATCAAAGATAAAAAATCCAGAACTCCCAAAGAGAGGTATAGTTACAGGGAATTCTCCCTAAAACGAACTCGGATTAGATGATTTACCTGATAGTACGAATTTTCTACCAGGTCCCGGCAAATTTTAGCCGTCACTTATTGTAAATTACTTCTTATAATACAAATTTACATACACGAATTTCCTGTTAGCACTAAATATTTAGGAGCCCTCCCAGGGAAGAAAAATGTGAATAAAACAAAACGCCCTCGTTCGAAACGGAAGTGTAAAGGATATTGGGAAATGTTCTAACTTGCATCCACATTAGCGCTTCTGTACTGTATTTTAGTGCTGTCTGGGGACTACAGACCCTATGATTTAGTGGAATGTATACATTGAGTTTAGTTGTAAAATGTTGTTGATTTAAAACAAAACGCAGTTCAAATATTAGTTTTTTTTTTTTTTAAATGGGGCCACTACAGGCAAAGACACTGTATTGCTGACACCATGATAAGCGTTTGAACGCTGTGAATCCATGTACATTCTCTCTTCTGCCAGACGTGCAAGTGTGTCGGCTCGGACTTGGTCATTCATTGCAACAAAACCACTCGTGCTCTTCGCCACTAAACGCTGTGTGAGAGTTAAATTCAACTCTGGCTAAGGGCGGCCTACAGAAATAAAAGAGCAAAAAACAAACTGAGTGACACTATAGGCCTTCAAGCCCTATTAGCCAGAAGATGAAATCACAGACAAAAGGCCCAGTGTTGGAAATTGCTCTGGCAAACCCAGAAGCTCTAATAAGACTCCAGGGGGTTGCTTAGCAACCAGGATTCTCTTAGCTGCAAGGAGTAATTGAATCCGAGGGCCTACAGGTTGCGTTCCACTGTGACCCCTTTTAGGACAATGAGTTCATCATTTCTGACATAATTCAGCTGTACCATAGAGTTCAAAACTCAAACAGACCTTGATAACCATCATTAGAGCAGCTGCTGGTGTACTGCAAGACAGCAGTTCAGTACGCTGCTAAAAAAAACAAAAGTGGTTTGTGAAAACTCCACAGAGGATTAGAGGATTTGTATGGCTCTGCACAGGGAAGAAAATAACCACAGCTTGTGTGTCTCAGCCCTGCCCCATGCCCGGCTGTATTTATTTCATGGGTTTCCCGGATTACATGCTTTTTCGTGAAATGTACTCATTACCATGTAATATGTAGTGCCCTGTGAAAATTCCCATTTGTGAAAATAGTCTAAATATATGTATGTTTTAGTATAAGTTCAACCCTCTACCCTTAAAAAATGAGCTAAGTGGAACTTTCTTGTGTCTTCCTTGCCCTTATTCTGTGTGGATCACAAGGCTTAGTGACCTCTGGACCTACCTTCATTTGCATCTGGTTTCGAGTTCTTGATGAAGGCAGAAAACTTGGCAAAGATGTCCATCCCAGCAGTGTTGGATTCTGGGTGTCTGGCAGCAAGTTTCATGTACCTAAAAACACATTGCACAAGTCTCTCAGTTAGCAACACCAAGCTATTTAGCATATATATTAAACAAGCAATACTACTAATAAAAAAAAGAGTAATTGCGATTGTTATAAGCCATTTAATTTAACTGTTGACACTATACTGAACTCTGGGTAAAACCAAATGATTACACTTAAAGAAATTCTGACACAGCTCATAGCTAATGGTACTGTGTGCTGAATAATGGTACTGTAAGGCATCAACAGTCGTTTAGTACATATTTTACTGTATGTCGGTGCAAATACTGTGATTGCTAGTTTTGATTTATACTTTATTATATTGCGTAGCAGCAATCATTTCCACCTCAAGTCAAACTGCATGCCTTTACCATGATACTGTATGCAGCAGTACATGTTTACTAGAGATATCTTCAATGGTTTCAGTTAGTGCCTCAGGTTTCTCTGGCCACAGATAAACTCAATCCAGAGTATCAGCAATTATTTACAGCCGGTCCCAAGATACTGTCTGACAGCTACCCCCTGAATAGTGCATCACAGATATCCACGAAGCAAAGGCAACCAAGCATAACTACAGCACCGTTTCCTGCGCTAATATTTGCATGCTCTGCATTCCACAGCTGAGCGGGTCAAGGCAGTGTCAGAGGCTCGAGTGTCTGCGGCAGCCTTCACTAAGCAGTGCGTTCCACACCCGATCCTGCACTGGCTTGGCATGCCGGAGACTGAGGAACAGTGATGCCATTCACAGGACCAAGGTAGGAGCGCCATCCCTTTCTGTATGATGTTTATCTTATTCCTTTAAACCTTTATAATCTAAATAAGGCTCTTTCCTGAAATCATGTTATTCAGTGCCAAATCCTGAACAGACTGGTCATTTCATATCATCTCACCGCATTACAAGGACCATCCTGTGGCTTCTGGCTTTGAAACCACTTAGAACCCAGGAAATGTTGAAATACTTCAAAACGTGCTTTACCCAAAAAGAAGATTTTAGAGATAACTAACTCTATGTTTGCGTTTCTTAACTGTTCGTAGACCACCTTGTTCTTTATCCAAAACGCTCCCCCAGAGTCTTAAAGACCGGATACTCTTTATCATGTTATTTCAGGTATTCATTCCCGCACTTCTTGCTGACTCACTTGGGAGGGCTGAGCACATCTTCCAGAAACTCCTCGATCTTGTTGACGTCTGTCTTCACCTCTCCGTTGAAGGTGATGAATGGAGGATGGGTCCCTGGGGCCAGGTTCTGCAGGTCTGCTGGTTTCCTGCAGCAAAACATAGAAGAAACAAAAGAAAGCTGCAGAAGTACATCCGGGCTACAGAACACAATGCTGGAATCAGGCTAATACTGCACATGTACTCTGGCAGACACCTCTGTGTGAACTAGGTTTAGGGTAACAGTTTGGGTTGGGCCTTTCAGACAACACCATGACAGTTTCAATAGAACAATCAGCACTGCAATTTTAGTGTTTTATTAACTGTGGCACTGAAAAGGTTGAAAACAATCTCTCTCTCTCTCTCTCTCTCTCTCTCTCTCTCTCTCTCTCTCTCTCTCTCTCTCTCTCTCTCTCTCTCTCTCTCTCTCTCTCTCTCTCTCTCTCTCTCTCTCTCTCTCTCTCTCTCTCTCTCTCTCTCTCTCTCTCTCTCTCTCTCTCTCTCTCTCTCTCTCTCTCTCTCTCTCTCTCTCTCTCTCTCTCTCTCTCTCTCTCTCTCTCTCCCTCCCTCTCCCTCCCTCCCTCTCCCTCCTCCAGAGAGACTGACCCTCTCAGCTGGCCTAACCACTGTACTCCTCTCACTGATGCCAGCTGTTTGTGAGCCAGGGGCTGGACTCTGAGCGAAGAGCACTCACAACTTGGAACAATGCAAGCACCAAGCGAGAGAGTTCTAGTACAAATTAGCCAGTACTGTACTGATGCACTGTATACTGTACTAAACCCAACTCAGTCTAGTGTACTTAGTTCCCTCCCTGTCTGCATCCTCTCGGGACTACCATGGGGGGAGCTGGACGAAGGCAGCAGCATGACTGCAGAATGAATGAACTCCCTGCCCTACAGGTGAAAGATTGCAGTGCCAGTTGATTGTTTACAGTGCATAGGGCAGACACTTTATATGGCCTTTCGATTAGCTGAGATGGATTTCAAAATGTGTGTGTGTCTGTGTGTGTAAGTGAGTGAAACCCTGACTAAACCTTAGCATCTAGTGATCCTCTTTTCACTTTCAGTTTTAACAGGACTTCTCCATAAAATATATTTTGCAAGTGTGAATCGTGACAATTCTTTACAAATCAACTGGGGGATTACTCCCCTAGCAATACCACTGCCGGCTACTGGAATAGCTAAGTATTTAAAAACCTTGTACTTATGTTGTTGTGTCAAATCCATGTCATTAAGAGTGCTAGGCAGAAGTTTCAGCGCCAACACTGACAATATTATACAAGTCCTCTGTATTGCTTTTTAAGTACAGCTGTTTTTCATGTAGGGAGTTGATACAAAGGTTTTTGGTTTGGTTTGTTTTTGTATTAAACAATATCAGATTCACAGCCTAATTAAATCAAACTGATACCACTGCGCTTTTACAAGGCAGTGGCATACATCCCCAAATGCTTTACTGTATTTAAGTACAGTATCTTCACACTGTTGAGTGGCACAAAACTGCACAGAGTGCGAACACTGACAGCCACATCAGAGTGTAGCTGAAGCTGAGGTCTGCAGAAGCACAGGAAATGATTTCACAGCTTTGGCATTACTCCCTAATAACCCTTGTTGGTTTTACAAGCTGGGGGAGGGTGAGCAGTGGGGATGGAGATGGGGAAGGAAACTGCATTCCTTTTGAGGAGATGCATTTAATACTTCCAAGGCTATGCTGTGAGCCACAGGATTGTGTGTTACCACTGAGACTGTTTGCTGAAGGAAGCTGGACAAAAAGGAGCTGGGGGAGTGCAGCTGGACCACAGTGTGCAAGAGTGATTTACTACAGAAGTCTGGCGTGAAAATGTTTTCTTTTTATTCTAAGAATGTCGGTAGTTTCCTAAAAGCCATTACAAGAATTGCTTTTTAGTTCCACTACTGGGCCTCCTTAGATCCAGTCGTCTGTCACAAGAATAATAGTGGGTAACTCTGTAAGTTACTATTGAGTTAAGCACTAACTACACTGATCAAATCTGTGACAAGTCAAGGTTTTTGTACTAGCAAAACAGAAGGCTGTCTCTAAACACACTAGATGTGACCTTGAGTTATTTTGTGACTATTATGCTTTGGACTTCCCTTCTTTAAGGTCCTGGATGTTAAAACATTTATATGCTGCTGTGACAGTGTCTTGATATGGAAGGATAACAGGATTTGGAATCCCAGTTGAAAGAGATATTCTCCTTCTCATACATTAGTCCATATCACAGAACAGCTAGACATTCTGTCAAAAGTAGCAATCTTGCTTAAAGCATTTCCTTTTCAAACTTTTTTATTGTATCCTTAATGTATTCCTGTATTGTATTGCATCTGAACCAACATGCTCTCTATAGACATGCATTCCTGTAAGGCAGCCTCTATATTTATTGTCTACAAATCCTTAAATAAAATATAATTTACCTGTGCCTCCCATATCGAGTGTCGACCCGCTAGTGAGAGACAAGGATAGAGTTCCCACTTAAAACCCTACACCTGACATGTTAAAGTAAATAATTGAATAAGTTCCCATCACTTCATTCAAAGCTAACTCGTGATTGAATTAAAGAGGGTTTCCAAGAGCAGCCATATACATTGCACCTGGTCCAAAATCTGGTAGAAATATATTCTATATGAAGTATCAGTGTTCCACAATCATTTTCAATTCTACACTACAATCTGTGTCTGTGTGCTGTACAGCAGTCTTTCTGTTTAGTTTGTGCATTTTAATTTTGTTTTCTTTGAGAACGTAGACCTGCTGACCAGTTTTTATGTGGCAGTTGCAAACTTTTTTTGGAATCCTAGTAAACCACTGAACATCAGTTTTATTTGTGTTGCTTTGTTTTGACTGGAGGAGCCTACCAACACAGACACTGCATATGGAAAGTGAGAAGAAAGGAGCTTCTGTGTGTTCAGGGAGGGTCAGAGTGGATGACTATAGCTGTGGGGTGTTCCATATGATTAGCAATGAGTGTGTGTTGTAAACCCTTAATTACCCTGGGCTGTAGGAAATAAACACCATCAACTGTCCTGTATGCTCACTAAAACTAACAGATATGCTGTGGCTCCCTGACACTTCGAAGGAAAACTCTGTACAGATCACTGTTCTAGTGCAGTTAGCCCTGTTTGCTGCAGTTTTTGCAGCTGGCAGTATGAACCCAACACCTTCTGCCCCTTTCTGAGTTTTAACCAATCTGGACTGTTATCTGTGTGATAAGCATAACAATTATTTTTTCCTTAATGCATTTGTACCACAGGCTTCCACTCACATTAAAGGGGAGGTGCTTTTAGCCACAGAATTCACTTCCTCTACACCCCTAATACAGGCTATCAGAGCTTGTTCTGAAGGATCTTTTATAAACTACAGGTAGTTGAAAGAAAGTTCTTGGAGTCAACCTCCCTTAAGTGGTGCCTTCAGCACTGCACTATACTCACCATACTGTACATGTAAAAATGCCTCTTACCTCTTGAGGTCCACTGTAGTGACGTTAAAGACCACTCCCTTCAGCCACAAAATCATGAAAAGTCTTTGTGAGAAGGGGCAGTTTCCAATGCTTTCTCCATCGCTACCAGCCTGCAAAGGAAAATATTGCACAGTTACACTTTGATATACAATATTAACTTCACGGTTTCTCTCTGAGACTCGCAGAACTATAGAGCAGTGCATACAGTTATCACTGCGTAAAGCACACAACAGGACAAACTAACGCATGCAATACCGATGCTAACATTACAAAACCTGCCCCTTTATTATTTCTTGATATATATATATTTTTTTTTTTTTACTACACTCGAGCATTCACAGACGTCTCTCAATTCCAATATCTTTACTCTCTGAATCTGTCTGGCAGAATCTGTCTGGCAGCCTTATGTTGAAACTCCCTGAAGCATCTTTATATCGTTTAATATTCACAGCAATACCCTGCAAGATCTTAATGATTCCCTGGCATGTTCACTGCGGGCTGTAGTGCATTATCGTGATTAAAACTCAAGCAGACCCAAAATACCACGGTGTACCAAATAACAAATACAGCACAGCCGTCCTTGTAGGGTAGCTCATAACATAAAATGTTACAGTGAGTGCATCTTCTTTTTGTCTTGGCAATAAACTGTACTCTTCACCCCTGCTGACTGATTTTAAAACCGGGCCTCTACACAACCAAAGAAATGACTTCATCTTAGAAAACGATGTATAATTTATTATTAGATTTTTCTTTACAGTTGCTCAGTTTCATTTCCTGCTAACAAGACATCAGTGTGGTATATTGTGAAGAAACGCACGTGTGGGAACTACAAAATGTTATGAAGTTTATATCGAGACAAAGTAGAGAAATCATTATAACTCATATAGCAGGCTATAAGTACGGCTTTAAAAAAAAAAAAAAAGACAACACACCTCAATATTGTGAACTTAAATGTTAACTTCATGCCACTGTAACAGACTGGAATACTATAATTGGAATTAATCTTAAAAGTGGATTCATTTTAATTAAAGAGTTCAACATAATTCAGTGGTTGCTGGAATTGCAAAGAGAAGGTAAAAGCCATGCATGTGATCAGTCTCGGTCCCAGGGTACTTTAGCATTAGTTGGCTGTGCCCTCACCTATGTACTTTTGAAGCTGTTCTTTGTTGCCCTTTCATGTTTCATCCCTTGTAACACTATTCACCTTGAGGTACTGCTGTTGAATAAGGGCTTCAAATCCTTGTGGCTCTGTGTGTGTGTGTGTGTGTGTGTGTGTGCGTGCGTGCGTGCGTGTGTGTGTGTGGTGTGTGCGTGCGCGTGCGTGCGTGCGTGTGTGTGTGTTTACATTACCAAATAAAGTGTACACCAAGCCTTAGAGATACAGCAAGATCAAAGGACATGACAATAAGGACATGAGCTACCGGACAGTAACCCCAGACTTTAACCTTTCACTGGATTGGAGTGCCTCCTGGGTGAATGACTGAGGTATATGTGAAGTGTTTTAAAAACAGTTAGTTACATAGTAACACATGTATAAGCATATACACTCATGGAAATATCAGCTCTACAGATGTTTCTGTAATAACAGTACCGGTATAACAAAAACACCTTTTGCAAAGATTAAATGAATACTAAGATCTATGAAAGACTATTTTAGGGTCTAAAGCTGAGGGAACATGAAACCACTGTGTGGCTTGTAACTTGGTTTTAGGAGACTAGGTTTTAGGCCACTGCGTGGCACGTCAGGGGAGACTTGAGGTTTGATAAAGCAAAGTTGCCTCAAACTAGGTCTCCCAGTCTCCTGGAAGCAGGTTTCAAGCCACTGTTCCTGAAAAAGGGGCTTTGTGTTCACTCAGCTTTAACAATTTTCACAGGCTGAGTGTTAGGAATCATTTTGATACTGTTAAGTTTTTTAAATGGCTTCAGCATTATTACAGCTCGAAGAGGCAGCTGTAGCCCTACTGGGAATTAACAACAGAACAACAAAAACGGAAATTGGAAATGTTCACTCCGTTACAATCCAATTGCCATTCCCATGGCAATGTGCGCAGCAGATATGTATTCCATAGGGTCTTCGAATTACTAATACATAGCATTTCAAATGCCCCAGGAAAATGTGTTTTAAATTAGCTTTAACGAAACATACCAAATCTTTATTGCGGGAAGCCAGAGGGCATAGGTTAGCAAGCATCACTTGAAAGATCCCACGCAATCGCAACAGGGTTATTTATTTTATTTAAAAGAAGAAAAAAAAGTCATGTTATTTATTGATTCATTAAATCCATTATTCAAGTACTATTAAAAACAGTGAACCCTGTTCTGCTTACTGAGCTTGAAGATGTAGGCCTAATCTCTATTGTAAAACAGCTTAAAAATAAATAACTGATACAAAAAAAAAGTTATTTGTTTTCATAAATAGGGATGTGATTTCAAAGGCCTGACAATTCTCCATAGAGGAATGAGGAATGATTTTAGTGGTCTAAACCACAGAGAACAGTAACTGGACTGCTATGTGTTGAAGTCATTCTTGCTGGTTTTCCTCTCATGCCCTGTATGTTTTAGTCATTCTTTAGTGATTTTCTCTCAAAACTGACCCGTTTTTATTTACCACACTTGTGTCTGAGTAGCCCGTAGCAACCCGTAACCACAGTTTCATACCTATGTAATTTCCTCATAATTCCTTATTTTTAGAACAGCAACGCATCTGATGGCGCATCTGCGATGAGTAATTGTTCTCATTATTTTATGTTTTTAACAAGCCCACTTCCGAAATATGATGCTAAAAAAAATAAGAATTGTCAAAGACACTTTTGCTGGAGGAAAACACAACCATTCCCCAGTGACTGGTGACAGCCTCTAATTCCTGTGTTGCTGGTGGAATTCATGTATGGTCTCCAGAGCATCTCGGAGGAGACATTAATCAGTTTTGGATATGTGAGCTATTCCCAACTGATTATCTATCAAATTCTACAAGATCTGTGGTCTTGACTGACAAGCAGCTTTGCCATGAAATTTGCTTCAAGTTGCGGGCATTTCCAATTTTTTGACCAACCCCAGGTATACCCACAGTGTCAAATTCTCGGTATAGTTACTGTGGCATAAGCATGCAGCAGGTGTTAATTTCAGAAAGGAGTTGTGTGCTTTAGTGTTTTTTAATCATACGACTTTAAATCTGCCTGTGGTAAGTCACTCTCCCTTCTCAATAATTAGTGCTAATAACAGCCATTTGGTTATTCCTTCCTTTGGGAATAACTTTCGAATGCAGGCTGGGGAGCCTGTAACTGCTGTTTCCTTCCTTTCCATTCCTTTCAGACACAGACCCAGAAAACAGGCAGGCATGTGGACTGACAAGCTGACCCCATTAGCATTTTGAGCTGCAGACTCCCCCCTCCCTTTCGTGGGCCTCTCTGCAAAGATACGAGATGCAAAACTATTTAAAAAATGTCCTGTATGCAATGCCAAGGATCCTTGTGTTAAGTTTATTGGGATACACTCTGTACCGTATTTCCAAACACTTTCGTGAGATAGTTCTTATCTTTATTATTATTCTTTTTAGTTTTTGTCTTCATTGCAAATGTACTGCTGAGGTTTAATGGTGTGGAATTAACTGGCAAACTTCTATGTGACTGGCATGTTGGGGTTGATACCTCACAATGCATCTGTATTACACAGCCATGTTTTAAAGCAGGACAAATTGACAAATGACAGAGTTCCAGATTAATAACTGCGTTCAATACAATACAATCTGAATGAACTGCTCCCCACAGGGCCTGGATGTGTGTGGAAGCTGCTAAAGGTACCCCTGCCATTCACTTGCTGTGGTTAAGCTGGTAGAGGCTGGCATCACATATACTGGGTGTATGTCTGTATGAAATCTTATGATTCTTTTAAGTTAGTAACAGCTTGAGATAAAAATCAGAATACACCTTCACAATGGCCAGGGAATGAAACACATGCAATCGCAGAAAGGGATCTTTGCAGCCACCGAAAAAACAGCTAGAAAAATGAAACTGAAATTATTTTCTAAATATAGAGGCTAAAACCAGCTGCAGAAAATATTATCTCCTGCCACCACTGACTGTGTTTTTTTTTTAATTTTTTTTATAGATTAGCCGATCTAAAGAACACAAGTGATTGTTGTTTCAGGACATTAAAAATGCACTTATAATTCACTTTGTTACAGTTACAGAATGCTTTGTATTTCAATCATCATCATTATGTTGTTAGGTTTGAAATGCTGCTGAATGTAGTTTTGTTTACAGCACTAAATATAGGACCTTTACGGACATGTATCCTTATCTAGCATGACTAATACTAAACAAGGGGTTTGGTGCATAGTTTAGGTTTGGGGTGGGGATGGGCTGAAGCCGAGATGGATGGACAATAGAATGTGAAATGCTTAAGCAAATAATCAGTGTCAAAAGTCACTTTGCTATTTCTAGCTTTCAACTTGGATTTGTCACTAACTTGTTACCTCCCCAGCCCGGGGAGGAGAAAATGACATGCTTCTTAAGATCTCATAAGCTGTAAATGATTGGAACAATAGGACCTTACTACACAGAGGCTGTACTGCACAGAGTGAGCCAAGCGTCTTTAATGGTTTAAAAGACCTCTCCAGACCACCCACTGAAATGCATGCTCTGTGCTGTGACTCTGCTTTCCTCTACACGTTAAAGCTTCATGACCTAAATTGTGCAAATAACCAGAAAACGTGCCATTCGCAATATTCTCTTCACTTCACTCCACATTATACAGGAGTGCATCTTTCATCAATAATTCAAAACAAGCGCTTGCAAAGGTTGAGGCACATGTGTTTCTACTGAACTCTCCCAGCGTCCATGAGACCTTTGTGTACAGAAAATCAATAGGGGCTGCCTCATTTAATTTAAGTGCTAGTGCAATCATTTTCTTTATATATATATATATATATATATATATATATATATATATATATATATATATATATATATATATATATAGTCAGCATTCTTAAAGATGGAAAACCGGTACAATCCCTAAAGAAGTGTAGTGCGGTATAGTAAACGTATAGTAAAGCACAGAGATAATATTGCATGGTCAGTATTGGTCAGTACATTTTACAATACAAGCACATCATGGTAAACCTGCAAAACTACAGTGTCGCTTTACAGTGGAACATTTTTCAATGGGATTTTTTTTTTGTTCCGGTCGTAGGGCGTAGTACAAAAATGCATGATACAGTAAAATAAATACAGCGCGAGGAGTCTGGAAACGGCAGTGTTTCTCTCCCCTCCTTTCAGAAGAAAAACACACCCAGGCTAGCTGGCAGTTGCCATAACACTGAGTAATCTCAGGTCCAGACTGATGACTCAACAGCCCAGCTCCACAGCTCCTGGTTTTGACAGTCACAGCCTGTGTTCGTTTCTCTCTATTTCTCTCTCCAGCTGCTCTGGTCTGAGATGATATCACTGAACTGCTGGCATTTCCAAGGTCATGTATACAGTAATTCTTTACATGGCTGCAGTAACACAAAAACACTGCACTGTGGCCCCATTGCCCCCACTACACTACAGCTTTCAAAATTGCTACTTTCATTGTTTTATATATATTTAAACTGGATTCTAAATGGATGCCAGAATGATTCATTTGGTATTCAAAATGCATTCCCAGAAACTGGCTTGAGTTGAATGTTAAATTGAATCCTGCGTCAACTCCATATAAAGACCAGCTCACCATTCAGATCACTGTAATTCTCCAGCAACCTGTTGGTGGTTGTCCAGTGTATCATGCAAAATAATTCACTTTTAGCCTGCTGAAATCAATTGCTGCTTGCCTCAGTGTATTGTATTGGAATTTCACACAGCCTCACACGCCCAGTGTTACAAAACAATCCCCTTTATTATAGAAGAGGTGGTTTCTCTTTATAGTCCACAAGCAGAAGTGATGAACAGACTGTTATTTCACCCAGTCTGGGCAAAGTGTAATGCTAGCAATGCTGCAAGTGCTGGCCAGGGTTATTCATTACTTAGTGGAAAGACCATGCCATGAAGAAAGGCTTGTGATCACACTGAGGTCCAATCAATTGTTCAAAACCATGGCAGATCTAAATAACACCACCATTTTATTATTAATAAGAAATAAGAAAACACAACAGTACACTAAAGAACCTCTCACACACACTACACTGTTAGAGATGCTGGTTTTCTCAATGCCCCCACATTTTAATTAGCCCACTGTATCTGTACGGTAATGCAACACAAGGGCGTCCTGTCATTGGATGGCCAATATTTGCTCTGTCTATATCAACAAACACTTTGAATATAACATGCAGTGAAGGCTGCAGTGCAGTATGACGCTTGCACTACAATCATTCTTTAACTTCCTTATATAATCATATTGTTGCTTTGGTTTAACAGCTCTAGAAATTGCTGGCTTTGAGCTATTAAACTATTTTTCATAGCTACAGTACTGGCCTGGCATGCCTTTATAAGGTAGGAAAAATAGTCCAAGGCCACATAAAAGAACAAGTACATGAATGAGATTCCCCTTGCCAAATCATTGTTACATTTAGTTCAGTTGTGTTCCTAAACAGCGCATTGAGTTCTATTTTTACGCTGCCCATATTTTTTTATACTGGACTGATATTTGGGATTAAGTTCACTATAATAAAACTGGCCGTTTGAGATCTGAATAATTCTCTTGATAAAGACCACTCATTCATTAGTCAGGAAAATCATGTGAAACTGGCCCCTTTCAAATCTGCTGGCCTCACCTACTCTCTCTATATAGTTATATAATAAGGGAAATGTAAAGAATCACTTATTGATATGATACAAATATCATTTGACTCAGCTACTCTTTCTCCTTTCAAAAACGTTAAAGACTGGACTGGTTCTTTATCACTGGACTGCTGGATCAGAACTCCAAGGTCAAGCTGCAATTAATCAGAGCGCTAAAGCCCACTCTTATCCCCTATCTTATATTCACATCACAGCAGGTACAGTAGTCACTAACCTGGCTTCCAGCAGCAAACCACTACACTAATTCCTTTTTTTTTTTTTGTTTGTTTTAAACACAGCCATTGCTAATCACCGGGATGCTGTTCTTGTTACAGAAATTCCCAGCAGGGTGAAGGGGTCAGCAAAAAACACGAAATCAAAAACAGAATCAAACATAAAGGCATGCATTTCACGGGCTGCTATTCCGTTCGGAAAATCCGCACACTGCACAAAACGAACGGGAGGAAGAATCTTTGCCATGCAAGCTATTTAAACACAAATACCTGCCAGACCCATCCCACATACTCCACTCAGCATTCCCTCCATCAACACTCCAGATAGTCATTCATTCACACTGTTTTATGTTCTAATTTCAGTGGACTATGCGATCGCTACTGCAACCTGTAAAAATCACCATTTAATGGAATTATTCAATTACTGATAGCGAAACTATTTATACAACAAAGCAGGCTGTTACCCCCCCGCCCCCCCCCCGGACAGACAGAAATATTATTCTTATCAGGAGAATAGCCAAGCAAGGTTGCACTCCATGTACGGAGCACATTCTTGACTAGAATTATATTCACTGTTGAAGCTTGGTATCATAGCTGTAACAGGTGTTGAGATGAATGCAAATGAGCTTGCTGCTGGAGTAGAGTGAGCAAGCCTAGGGTCTGACCCTTGTATTTCAGACTATAAAGAACAGGGCTGATGGAAGCAGTGTATATGCAATGGGCACTGTATATTACATTTCAAAGGCTATATAACCTTTTTCATTAAGCAAAACAATGGCTTAGTTGACAGATTAGCTTTATCTCTTCATGAGTGATGAAGCAGTTGATTTACTTCAAAGTCCTGGGCAAAGGGAATAAAAATGAAATCCACACAAGTTAAAAGGGAATGCTTAGCCTGTCTTTAATATCTGCACTGTGGTTAATCTTCACACACACAGCACAATTGAGAAATCATTTACTGTGCTCTCTATTTTTCTGTTGGTGCCTCTCTGGCTTCACTGTGCAACATTACCATAGTAACCAGAAACCTTTGACCTGCTATTTGCTGACTCATCTTCACTCCCATGTGATGTGTGGTCAGCCCAGGTGTGAGGTCATTGTCTACTGAAAAGTGTCACTCAGGCACATGAAGTGTGACAAAGGCAAGTGCCACTGAATGGAAATCAATGGAAGGCCAATGATCCCTTTGTAAAAAAATAAAAATAAAAATAAATACAGTTTTATTTTCATCTCAATGAAAGTGGCACCAGTGATAACATTGCTCACGATACTAAGAAGTTAGCAAATCAATTGTTCAACTGTCATTGTATATGAAAAGGTACAATATGCTTTTAGCAGTCATAGCAGTTTCTTATACATAAAATAACTATTTTCAGAATGGCAGGGTAGGTCAGTTAAATATATCTGCCAATGAGTTAATTCTTTAAACTATTAATAAAAAAACATTTGCACACACCCATTTGCACAATACTGCGAGTGCCAAGTCAAACCAGCTAGCTCAGAACACACAAATCCCATGCAGGTCGTCCAACACATGGCATTCACTCATGCTGTCAGTATGCAGGCTGCTAGAATGTACTCCACAGTAATTGACCGCCAAGTCAAAGCTTAGACTCTCCTAAACTCTCCAGCTCTCACTCGATACCATTTATGGTGCTTTAATGTAATAAAAAAAGTTTAAAAAAAGTTTAAGTCATTTCCTTTCACTCACACAAAAGGTAATCCACATGTAATTCTTTGTTTTTCAAAGCCATTTCAGGAACTAATTGCCTAATTTACATTAAACCGTGTTGATAATACATAACTCCCCGTGCAGTACCATGGGGCTGGACATGTGCCAAACCCACCACTCCTTAGAGGAGAGAGTGCAAGGCAGAAGAATACATCAGAAAGCGTAAATGAATTTGAAGTTCAGAAGATGGCATTACTGTGCTGTATCGCTGTTTTAAACATTTGAAAGGAAAGCTTTTCTTGGCAGTTGTGTTACTCTCTAGTGACAGAGTTCTTTCGATCTCACTTATTAAATGGAAGCCGACTTTAGTAAAAGGGACGTCGTTCAGCCATGAGGGCACAGAAAAATGTTCCTGTGATGCATCCACTTGTAGAAGTTCAATAAATATGGGTGTGATGTTATTATAATTCTTTGCTTTGTTACGCAGGTCAAGGAATGACTGACATTTTGATTCTTCAAGGAGCTTATCTATTCCACAAGGCTGCAGTGTGCTTGTGAAATGAGACTGGTAGACAGACCTTCTCCTTTGATGACTGTACCTTTGCTGGAGACACTAAGATATTTTTCTTGCTGCTTGGCCCTGTCTTGACGTCCTTCGCTGAACAGAACTTTTTAATCTTATCAAGCCGTAAACAAGGCCTGGTGCAAAACCGTCTCGAGTGCAAGAATTCTCCGCCCCATTATCCCAGGTGTCAAATGTCAATGGGAGTTTATCTTTATAGGTCTAGCAATAGTTGTAGCATTTAACCAGTGCTGACATGCACATATATGGGACTGATTATTCTAGTTGCAAAAACGACCAGGTCTCATTCTGAAATCTATTGAGCATTTTATTCAAATCCAACAACAGAATAGCCAGGGGGATGACTGTGAGAACCAGAGCTAGACCTAAGGAAAGTAATTCTGAGAATCCAGCTGTTCACTTAGGTTTAAACATGCTTTGTTTAACACACAATGCATCTTTTATATAAAACAGAATAAAGTTCAGTGTTTATTTCAAACAACCCACAGACCCATGGAAAAACGATAGTACTCCATGAACATTCAGGATGTATGTAAATACTCTACAGCACTCATCTTTCTTCTATGAGTACCCAGTCAAGAGGCACCAAAATGAATTACCTCCTTAGCTGTGATCAATAAGCCCAAGCTGCTGCGAAGGGCTTTCTTTTATTTTTACTGTAAAATCAAATGTGTTTAGGAAAACAAATTCCGCTGCAGATTTGCCACCTTGAACAAAGGGGCGGTAATCATTAAGGAGTGGGCACGTATCACTCCAGGAAAACTGAAACCCTTTCCAGACCTGCCTCGCCAAATCAAAAACCTTCTGGCTGGGCGTTCCCACGCCTAGCTGATAGCGTTATGGTAGGTGTTAAGTTTATTACTGTTGCACTAAAATGTATGCATCCAGATTTCGTTCTATTCTCTGCAAACACTCAAGATTACAGCAGCAAGCAACACTTAATCTTCACAATCAGCACCTAGTGTGTATTCTACAGGTACCGCCTTTAACAAATTATCAAACAGCACAATGCTATCAGTTTTCTCCAGCACTGGCTATGTGTGTTTGAATCTCACTAGCTCTGAACCTCGCAAGGTAATATTGCATTTCGTCACCACAAGGCTCTGTTTAAACGATCCCGGTTGAACAATGAAAGACTACTCCTGGTTATCAATAATGGATGTGTACATGCTGGCAGCCACCACTAAGCCTATTGTGAGCCTGATCTCCCACTGTCTTTTATCAGCTCTGCAGAATCCCCCACACACACATACACATGTCTCTTTAAATATTTGCTTGTGGTAACACAGAAACCCCAGGGAAGACAGCTGTGTAGGTTTGGGAGAGATACCGTTATCTATGTGGAAAAGGGACAATTAAGAAAGGAAGGGTCATTTATTGGCATTCAAGATGTAGTTCAGCGGTCAGCAACCTGTTCGTCTGCCTATATTGATATGATTGGAATGGAACGGCGTCATCGCTGCAAGCATTTGCACTGTGTGTGTGTGTGTGTGTGTGTGCTTCCGTTATCAGTGTGAAACATGCTTGTAAATAAATAAACATGCACTTAACTAACCAAAATGAATTCATGTCTAGGGGGAATATGGGTTTAATTCTCATCAAAGTGAATGTAATGATCAGCCATTAAATCAGAAGTTATTATTGGGCAAGGTTATTTGGTATGTTAATGGAGCTACTCACAACCCATATTAATTTTTAAGCCTTTCAAAATGTTTTTTTTAGTTCATTATCAAGGATCCTTTTTGCTATAGACTGCAATGTAGTACCACTGCTTTCCAAAACTGCATGTATCTGGTACAGCAGATGATTATGAAAAGAAACTGTCCTTCTGCATGTTCCACTGGGGGCACAGTGTGTTTAAACACTGACCCGATCCTCCTTCAGCACACACCTGCAACACAACTGGGATCAACCGCGTGCTTTTGATGGTGGAAGGAAGTGGTAATTTGGATTAGAATGCTTTTGCAGAGCGAGCTGAAGAATGCAAACGCACTTTCTATGCCAGGGTTGTTGTTTTCAGGGATCGAAATTTCCAGAATCACCCAGGAGAAGTTTAAAACCCCTGACAT
>NC_054565.1:5635314-5752814 GCF_017654505.1 Polyodon spathula | reverse complement strand
TAAGGAGCAGCTGGAGACGCACACTTTATTCCATCGAGCCTAGCATTCTGAGTAAGTGACATTGAAAGCGGGAGTCTCCTGGCTCCCTGACATTCGGCTACAGACCTCTCTGCTTGCATGTGCAGAAGATAGCTCGACACACTTCATCTAAAGAGGGTAGGGGTGTTAAATGCTTGTAATATTGACTGACAGGGCAGTTTAAAGACACCAGTTAATTCCTGAACCACTTGTGAGAAGTAAAAATGTTTAATACTAAGGCACACAAGCAGGTGCTAAATAATACATGAATGCAAGAAGAAAACTTAGGAGGCATAAGTTAGGAAAACAAATGACTGAATTCCTGCCTTTTTCTAATGAGCACTTTCAGGAACGATTGTGGAATTACCTAACTGACACAAAATGGAAATGATGTTGATCTTTTCCATCTCACTTTGTTTTCTTGCTGATTAATTGCATTTTCTTTGTACATTGGGCCCATTGTCTTATCTGTCATTAAAAGATTCCAGAGGAAGTTGCTCTGAAACGCATTAAATGTGTTCAGCCACCTAAAAAACAAACAAAAACAAGTGGAAAAGCAACAGGAAGCTTTTAAATAAGCTCTTAAAAGCAGTCTAGTGTATCGGAAACATTTGCCAGTTGCATTGTGACCGAAATACATACAAGTGCAGTATGTATAATGCAGTGTTAAAACGTCTAAACATTTATATAAAAAACACACTGTAAATATATTTAAAATAAATAAATAAATCGCTTTTAAGGAAGCATAATAGCCTAATGTGGAAATCGTTTTCGGAAATTGATTTCTTTTTCTTGCAAGACTTTGGCTTGTTTTGTCAGCAAACTGAGATGTTCCAACAGGGCAGCAATTCTATTCAGCACACAGACAGCTCACATACACAGAGGACACTCACTCATTCCAACTGATGTCATTCCAGACAGCTGGAGAAGCTCCAGAACATCTCTTCAGAACAAGATTTCTAACAGCATCGGTGCTTCTTCATTATCAGAGAACACACAGGAACTGTAAACCAGACCAAGAATTCAGGTAGTGTTGCACACCTACTCACTGTTCCAGACCCCGATTAGAGCTAATCTTGCACTGCCTAATGTTACCTTAGGTACGGTAGTCCAAGACTAATGCTAATCTGGGTCAGTGAACACAACAGCTAGTGTTTCAATGTGATGGATCAAGTTCCATTCTTCTGTGCTACGTTGTTGTTAAGTCAGCACATTGCCAGGCACAGAACTCCTTCATTTCTCCATTAAAAGGTGCACAACACAGCAGAATGTAGGGGAAGAAAAAAAAAAAAGCACTAGCTACACCACTGTATAACCTGGGACTGGGTGATTAGAAAGTAAGTTTACCACATCAGCGCACCATAAATATTTAAATTAAATTATTATAAAAAAAGGTGTTCATGGCGAAACGCTACTACATAATACTGCTTTCAGAGCTGTTTAACTGAACTGAAATAGAAATGGAGCCAAAAGCAACTGTGTAATAAAATGCCAATTAAGGGTAGACAATTGTCAGAATATAGATGTAGTGCTAAAACTACCTTAAAAGCAAAACTAAAAATCACTTTACACTGTTTAAATCTTCCTTTTCATTCAGACACAACTTTGTAGGGCTGCAACAAAGGGTACATTTTGACCTTCGAATGTTCGTAACACATTACCAAAGGAAGGTTTGATGGTACAAATTTGCATAATTTACTGGTGACATCGCCATAGCTACTAGTTTATATTGGATTAAAAATACTATTGTTTTACAGGCAAGCCAGATTAATGGAATAAAACATTTCACATGTAGTTTAAAAATACATTATATAGAAGAGCAATGATGTTTTTTTTTTATAATTTAAATATACACATTTATGCTGCTTGAGATACTGTATACAGTAATCCTGCACTGCAGTGGATTTAGGCAAAACAAAGCTTTATTTAACACACACCATTCCAAGCAGGTTATCAGTCAGTCACATTTTACTACCAAAAACAAAAATAGGAACTTAGGCTTGTGAAGTGACCCCAGAGACTGGTTGCTTGCAGTTTGCATTCAGCTTTGCTTTTGGTCCTTTAAGAAATACAATCCCAAGCAGCAGAGGGTTTGAGACATTTCTTTCAACACAGCTTACACTACACAACGCTTTGCCGTCGAGTCCAGAAATTAAAAGGTCTGCCTCTGGATAACAGGAGTTGGAGTGGGGAGAGATGCTATGGATTTTAACACGTTTGTTTTAGTAATATGTATTATATTAATCAATGGATCACATTTTTCATGCAAGTGACATTTATTGCGATTTATAGTATTCATGGTCTGGGGGGGTGGGGATGCACAAATGCTGCCTGACAAACCTTTGAAGGTTTATAACTACTATACCTTATTCCTGGCTAGCGTACACAGCCTTAAAATTTTGCTGATAAGGTGGAGTTGTGGGGGGGGGGGGGGGTCCTACAATCATCTCAAAATTGAATATAAGGTTCCTTATTACAATTCAATGCGCTTGCTCCTCTTACAAACCAGCAGAAAAGAGGTTAACTCTCCATTTAGTCTATCAACTCTGAATTAATGTGGTTATAATGATGAACAGTCCATTTAGCATCACATACAACAAACAGCTGGAATGCAGAATAGCTTAACATTTTACACTTTCAATTAAAATAAAGCAAGACAGGCAAAAATCAAAACACAGGGGAAAGCAAGAAAGACCCATTCTATTTAATTTAGAAATTTAATTTCCATTCAAACCACAATGTTTATAAAAAAAAAAAAATCCTTTAAAGTTTGAAAGATGACAAGAGCATTGTATTCAATTACAGGTCTATTAAACTCCCACAGGCAACAGCACTGAAAATAAAATGTTGATGTTGGAACAACCGCAGTAACTAGACTTAACTGGCATTAATCAATTGATGTTTTTACAAAAGCAAAAACATACAAAGTAAACTGTTCCCAAGGAACAATATTCCTCTCCCAATTAAAGCCTTATATAAAAATGCCAGCATAAACATTAAACAAAAAGGTCCAGTGTTCTCAGCCAATGTGTTTCGCAATAAGTATAAACTGCACCAGCATTACTTTGCCTACCATGTGTCAATAGTAACAAACAGAAAGGGGCAGATACCTTAAAGTTTAATTACTGGAGCAGATTAATCTGCTTCAGGGGTCAACTATTTAGGAATAAGGAGCACCAAACAAACAAACACACGTGATCTTTCTGAATTTCTGTATCTACACACAATCCAGTGCACTGACAAGACTGCACTGCTATTAACTGTGTATATGGGATACAAAACTAATTTTGCTTGTGCTCTTCAAATTCCTTCTGTAGAGTCTTTAACTGCAATTCAGATCTGTGAGCAGGTATCATAAGGAGGTCTTACAAATGGGAGAGTTTGTTTAAGAAGTGTCAACACTGACTGTTCCGAGTACCAGATACAACCCAAGTTGCAAACGAAACCGCCTCAACACATTTGCAGTAAATTACCTGTAACTATCTGGTTTTGGAGTAAATATCTGTAATTGAGAAGTGGTGTGTGCATTTATGTATGGATGGATGGTTTCTCTCAAGACATCATCTAAAAAATAATAACGTAATGCATTCCTGGTTTTAAAGTTATTGTTTTCTAAAAACACGTTAACCTCCTCCTATGGAAGACAGTTTCCTTTCCGCTGACTTTTTCTGGTCTCATCAGATTAACATGACAAGAACTTAAAATTCTGTGAGTGAACATCAAATAGTACATTCGAAAGGATCAACCATGTTAACAAAACAAACTCAATATACACTGGAACATCCAGGGCCTTCATGACGGTGATGGGGATGGCGATGGAGACGTCTGAGCCTTCCGCATGGATCGCAGCGCTTTCTCCCTCAGGTGCTTCTCTAAATCATCAAGGTTGTCTTCGGCTTCACTGTCTGAATGCTTAAAAAAAAGAAGATATAGCATTTATTACATTTAATGCAAAGCCCCTTCAAACACAGGCTCTGCAGAACTGCTTTTAGCCGTGTCAAGGGACTGAACAAAATTTACCAGTTTGTCTGAAGTTATATAGTTTAATTATGCATGCATGTATTTAACAGGTTTTACTTTGACATAATCCTTTTACATTACAGGGAAAGAGTAACAAATACATTTGTTCATTAAGCCTGGCACACCAAGCAATATATACTCCCTCCCCGTTATCCCGGACTCATTTGAAGGATCTCACCTTTTTGGGATCTGAATCCCCTTCTGCTTCAGGTTCCGGGACAGTAGTTTCTGCATCTGCAGCGGTCGTCGCTGCTGCTGCTGCTTTTTCTTTCTTGTGTTTCTTGTGCTTCTTGTGTTTTTTGTCCTTCTTGTGCTTCTTATCTTTCTTCTTTTTTTTCTTTTTACCACCAGCTTCTTGATCAGAGTTCTGGGGAAATAAATAAATAAAAAACAGAACTTCAAGATAAAATATTTGACCCAAAACATCCTTATTGATTATTCAAAAAATAATAAAAAAAAATAGTACATAGAAATGGAGTTAGGATTTATATACATACCTTTGCAGGAGATGGGCTGGGAGACACGCTCTTGGCCTTTTTGACAGGTGGGGGTGGACTTCTGCTAGCTGAGCGAGACGGAGATCGGGACGCTGGGGCAGCAGAGTGCTTCTTTGGAGCAGGTTCTGGAGATCCTGAAACCGATCTTGAAGACACCCTCCTTACAGGCTGAGGGCTTGGTGAGGCCCTAGAAAATGAAAAGCACAGGACAAATTAACTACTGAAAGGTCAAAATACAAAAATATACAATGATTTGTGCAACATTTTAAAACACACACAACTGTTTCCTGGATGGGCACCGTGGCTTTCCTTTTTTTTTTTTTTTTTTTTTTTTAAAAAAAAAGGAAGCTTCTCAGTTGAGGTTTTCAATATTTACTAAAACAAAAATAAACATGAAACAAGACCCTTTCAGTTGCTAAAATGAAACATTGGTTTACTAATCATGCACTCATTTCTTCAAGAAAGAAATCCTCTTACTTCTTTGTCTTCTTAGGTTCTGGGGTCCTGGACACTCTCCTAATGGGTCTAGTGCTCGGGGATGGAGACTGCTGGCGCCTCTGCGGCTGTGGTGGTGGTGGAGGAGGAGGCGGTGGTGTACCGGAAGTCCCTCTGCGTGGAGGTGGGCTCACTGACCCCCGTAAAGTCCTGCCCCGCGGAGCAGGTGATGGCGACAGGCACTTGCTTTGAAGAGGAGGGGAGCGCGTGTCTCTGTTTGCTCTGCCAGCAGGGGGACTTCTCCTGTGTCGCAAAGGAGAGGGGGAATGTCTCTTTAGTGGAGGAGAGCCCCTGCGTTTGGGAGGGGGGGATCTGGAGGTTCTGCGCTTGGGTACTGGGGAAGGAGATGCTCTGCGTTTTGGGGGCGGGGATGGTGACCCTCTTCGCTTAGGAGGGGGAGAGGGAGAGTAGCGTCTCTGAATTGGGGGAGAGAATCTTCTTGGAGGAGAAGGAGAGCGCCTGCGTGGTGGGGGTGATGGAGACCTAGAAAGCAAGAATTGCAACAATAAATCTGTGTTTCATTACTCTGCTTAGCCAGAGATTAATCAAACTAGAGTAGCACAAAAAAAAAAAAAAAAAAGAGTATGATGGCATATTCTCTTGTCTGCCAAAGAAAACTATCAGTATTACCTAATCATTTATACAGATTTGTTGCAGGTACAAAAGTGCTGCTACAGGTTGGCAATCTGGTCATTCAGTACAGTCACATATTCAACCAGTGTCAAAGTGTATTGATCAACTAAGCCACATGTTTCTAAATGAGAACTTGCCTGCGTCTGGGTGGAGGTGAAGGAGATCTTCGTCGTCTAGGAGGGGAAGGAGGGCGGCGTCTTCCTGGAGGAGACGGGGTTCTTCTTCGCCTGGTGAACAATCACACGTCTATTCAGGCGATATTCATACCATTTAAAATTCATAGCCTGCATTTATAAATATTCAGTGTGATGGGAACAGCATATTTACTTATGCTACTAGTTCACAGAAAATGCCCTGCCTAGAGCACGCCTCAATGGCTGAACTTTTACATTAAAAGATAACAGGCTTAAACTGCTGAAGTAAATATTCCCATAGCATACCAGTACCTGGAAAAAACAAACATTTTCCTTTCAAGCAGTTTTATCATTTTTACGGAGGCTAATGCGAAGATCATATCCCCTTAGCTTTCAGTCCATTTCTTTCCTCAAGAGGCTATAGATAATGGTATTACTTGGGAGCCCCAAAAAACACTTTAGTTGCGTCTCAAAACGTAGCAATCTTCAAAAAAATAAACAGCATACTATAATCTAACCAACCTTTTAGCCACTGGTGACTGCCATCTCTTTCCAAGAGGCACCCTGGCAGCAAGAAAGAACAAAAACCAGCCATCACAACTACAATTTATCAGCACTACAGGACTGGAAATGAGGCTTCTATTGCACAGCACTGTCAGCCATTTGAGTTTTTTTTTTTTTTTTTTTTTTTTAAAATCTTGCAAGCTTTCTAAGTGTCTAACTAAAATCTGTAAATACTCCAGATCCAAGAGTAAGATACTGATTTTGTGAGTATGGGACCAATTGGATGATTAAGAACCATTATTCCATGTTTGAAGAAGCCATTTGATGCACACCGCTTCTTTGGTAGCCATGTCAGAAAACTTAAAAAGGAATTGTTCAAACTGCAACGCAATGGGAGTTTATTTCCAACCCCTGAATTATCCATGTTTCTACTGAAGACTGTCTGGAATTACCCTGAGTTTAAGGTCACTAACCAGATCAATGATTAGTTTACAAAACCGCTTTCAGACTCTCCCTGCGATTAAAAGGAACTACTTACCTGGGAGACATATCTCTCTGTCGTCTCCTCGAAGGAGACAAACTCCTTGAAGTCGAGCGAGGGCGTCGCTTTTTGATATCCCCATTCCTCGCCGCTGACTTTTTGGGCCTTTCATCTTCAGAAGAGGAAGATGATCCAGTGTCTAAAGAAGTGACAAAGATCTGGTAAATTAGACACTTTCCTTGAACAGGTCCTACACAAATAAAACGGCCACAAACAGGTAAACACGTTAATTCCACGACAATCTAACTTGCTAGAACAAGTAATGGTGGTGGGGGTCCATTAGTCCCCAACTTATTGCAATCTTTGTACAACAAAAAGCAAAGCATTGATGTGAATGAGTACTTAAAACAAAAACTTGAAGGAACAAAAGCAGCCCAGGACCTAGAATTTAATTAAACGGGTAGTCTAGCATGACACATGAGGGATTAGTAAACATTTAAAGAGAAACCGAAATATAACAACCTGATGAAGACTGTTGATTCTGCCTGCGATACTGACGTCTCTGTTGTACAGAATCTGCTGTAGCCCCCTTCCCACCTTTATCATCTTCTGTAATGTAAAGGAATTTGTCCTTGAGCATTTATAACACTTGTACCATTGTTTATAGACTATAGGGCATAGAGAACTGTTCCAATATTCTGCTTTTTTGTTTTTGGTTTCAATTTGGTAAGTCATGAAATACTTCAAAACACGGAATGAAATTGATGCGCGATTAAAAGATTATCAATGGAAGTGGTGGGGGAAAGGCCATAGCAGGGATTGAAACAGAAACACAATCTCACCCTTCAGCCAAACATTCTAATTTGACCACAACATTGGCAACATTAACTAGCTCATAACCAAACAAAAAATAAACACACACACACTAACCAGATTCTGATTGTTCTGATCTTCTGGGTTTTGGGACAGGAGATTCATCCTTTAGACCAGCTTTGCGTTTTGGAGCTTTAAAACAAAATGGAAGTATGGAGTAACAGTGCTGGGCACAGTAAGGTGCGGTGTCAAACTGGTCTTGCTGCTATGGCATAGGATTCTTATATAAAAAGCAAATGCGAGGTACTGTTGACCCAATGTTACCAAGCTAGTCATTTCAGCAACACTTGTGAAACAGACTGTGATGCAAGTTATTTTACCTGATGCTCTGGAAGGGGAAGGGGAACCACGTCCCTTCCTTGCTCTGCTGGACTGCTGAGGCGAAGAGGATCTGCGACCCTTGGGAGGAGGGCTGGGAGGCGGGGGTGACCTGTGCCTCCTCCTGGGGGGACTAGCTGAAGGAGACGATCGGCGAGGCTTGCGGGGCGGACTTGTGGAAATGCGCTTCACTGGCTTCTTTGGGGGAGACCGTGACCGAGATGAGGAGGAGGAAGAGCTGCTACCTGAAGTTGGTGAAGGAGAACGCCTCCTGGAGAAAGAAAAACAAAACTACGTTAGAAACATACATTCCATCGACCTCCTTTAATAAAATATTTTAAGTCACCAGGACCTACATCCAGCACATGTTCAAAACTTTAATGTGACAGACATTGCCACATCTAGTCAATACCTGTTATTCTCCAAATGCAAAGGACTTAGGTTAGATTTAATCCATACTGAACACTTAAGGCTATCTGTCAAAAGTTTAGCTATATTGCCTTAGAGCCTCAGGAATGTGTCTTACTAACTCCTAAGTTTGTGAAGGCACCTATACTGCCAAAATGCCAATTGCAAGTTTATTATCCAAATAAATTAAGTGTATAACAAAATTAACCATGTCTTTCAGTTTACACCGTCGCAGCACCCAGGCTGGTCTCAGACATACCTTCTGACTGGGGATCTGCTTCTCCTGTGCCTTGGAGGGGGAGGCAGGCGCCTTGGTGGACTCCTCCTGCGGGGTGAGGGGCGCCTTCTAGGGCTAGGTCTCCTCCTAGGAGAGTAGGATCTGTAAAGCAAGGTTGTACCAGTTGTATACACTGCAAGTTTGGTGGAGGGGTGTTAAAAACCATGCTCATAGGACAGTGTGCATAAAGCCATCCAAGTTGGCGCAAAAAAAATAATTTTCAACAGCCTTTACCTGGAACGCGATCTTGGTCGCCTTCTGGAACGAGAATGTGAGCGTGAGCGAGAGCGGGATTTAGAACGGGAGCGAGATCTATGCCGGTTTCTTTCCCTTCTATCTTTCTCCTTTTCTTTTGGCTTTGCTTTTTCCTCCTTTGGAGGCCCATCTGGAGAAGCTTCTTTTGTTTCAAGTACAGAGTCTGGTTTGACTTCCTTCAGTAGATCACTACAAAAAAAAATGTTAATCTATAAATTAAGCTATATTAACAGCAGACTACATTTAATATTTTCATTCTTAAATGCATTAAAACTTAAATGGCGGACAAACAACGATTTGTGCTACTGTTCAGAGAAGTTAAATTACAAAAAAGTTACCTTGTTGAAGAAGCTTCTTGAATGAGCAAGTCATTTGTCACGGTCACTGATTGATCAGGCTCTGGCAGCAGAGGCTCTGTGTTTTTTGGTGGAGAGGGGGGTGTAACAGAGGGGCTCTTTGCCCTTCGGCGAGGTGACCGGGAATGACTGCGCTTTCTGTCACGTCTAACAGGGGAGCGTCGTCTTGGTGAAGTGGACCGGGACTTTTTTCTGATGTAAAAGAAAAAAAAAAAAAAAAAAAAAAAAAAAAGAGAAAGTATTAGTTGTGCAATCGTGATATACCTGCAACTAGTATAACAGTGCTTAAAATGTGAATTACAAATTCACGTTTATAAGTATGCACTTACCTTTTTGGACTTTTGGATTTGTCCTTTTCTCTATTTTCTTTATCTTCCTTATCTTTCTTCTCCTTTTCTTCATCCTGTTTCTTCAAAGTGGCTATCTTTTCTTGCTCAATCTGCTACCACAAGAAATAATTTGTATTTTTTTTAAATTTCAGATTTTGATGCATGGAAGGTCTTCAGTCTTTAGACATTTAACTAACAGAATGGTTAATTTAAGCACCCTACAACAGACATTTTAAATTTTTCATGCATTTGTATGCTTACTGTTTACTGCAGACAGTTATCTGGCTGGAAACATCTGCTGAAGAGGGTACATCTTCTGCATATTTGTTAATATGTTAGAATTATTTCTATACATAATATCCTGATTGTCAATTATATACCCTGATTGCAAACCATTACTGCTAGACGCTCCAGCTTATTGCTGCAATTTTTCAGAACATATTTAGTAGACAACAAGATAAAGAGGGGATAAAAACCCTGAAAGACCAAGGTCGGCTGTGTTTGATATTTTGCTTTACACTAAGTCTATGGCTGCAAGCAGAATTTTAGCCACAATTGTCTTCAAGTGGACTGCAACTACCCACTTAGGAGACTAACAATCATACCTGTCTCTGCTTAATCTCCTCTTTCTTCTGCTCCAGGAAAGCAGAGGGGATACCAGCAATGTTTTCTTGAGCGCTCAGAAGCAGGGGCCACAGCTCTCCCATGAACTCTCTGGCGTTCTTCCCATTCAGGAACCCAGTCAGGTTAATCTGCATCATTTTACTGTCTGGATTCTGCAACAGACACAAGGCGAAGAAAAACAGGTAACTCAGCAAAGAAAGAAAAGTCACATGCATCTTCATTCACCTATCTCAGTCTAACTAAACCTTTCTTTGAATATACAACTATTATGAAAATGAATAGTTAAACTTTTTTTATTTTTTTAAACCCTTGACCATTTTTTGCTCTCTTTCTTCATTCTAAAACCTGGTTGCATTATCATGCTAACCTTACCATAAAATCCAAGTGGCCTTTAACCCTTTGTTGACTGAAACTGTGCTACAGCACTTCTAATTCTCTAAATATTCTATAAAATTCCCCAAAATTAAACTTGAGGCTAAACTTATTTTAAAGTGTTTTTTTTGTCTACAAGAAATGCCACCAAGATGATGTTCCTGCATGCATTAGACTGCAAATCACTAATACACCAAAACCCTAAACTAAACATTCATGATGTCAAAAGTCAGCCGTATATCGTCTTCAAAGGGTTAAGTGACCAAGTGTCTCACAGCCAATGCCTATAAGTTTGTCGTTAAAATCTTGAATGTCATTCTTGGTCAAGCAACAAGATCCATAAAATCAAGTGCATCAACAACGCAAGCACAGAGTCCTGACGTCTTCTTTCTCCGTGGAACCTTTGGTAATGGAGCGGCCAAGTCTCCTGCAGAGAGAGGTGTTCCCTTGGCTTGCTTCCGACTCCCTACTGCAACTCAACCACCTTGAGTTTAATGTTATATCATTTATCTAAATTGCAAAAGACGAACAAGCAATAATGAGTACACAGCCACAAAAGAAATAAGATTTTTTTTTTTTTTTTTTTTTTTTTAATTGCTCTAAAAAAAAAAAAAAAAATTGCCTTGTAATCTGTAGTAAATGTAAAGGAGTACGAGAGCCAAACAAATTAACAAAATACATAATGTCCATATTTCGATATATTTGAAATACATTCTGCATTTGTTATACCCAGTTCCCAATACTGAAACATGAATCTGAACGTGATACTGTTTGTTTATTTCATTGATTTCAGCAAAATGGTTTAAGCATATATATTACATATATATATAAGCCATCAAATAAATCTGATCTGTTATCCACTGTAACATACAAGCTATAATTAGATGGATACCTGTACGTGGGTCAGACATCAATGTCTACCTTTTAAAGGAAAGGTCAACGGTCAAACAGAAAATATGTATTCCCATCAGTCTTACTAATCCTCTGCTAATACAAACTGGTGGGACAGACAACTTTCAAAATGTAAACATCTGATTAATAAAGAACTGAACAGCATTTGAAACTTAATAGAAATGCAATTTTTACTTTTTCATTGATATCTGGGAGGGAAAGTCAAAATCCTCTCTTTCAGATTAAAACACAAAACAGAAATGGAAACAGTGCAACAGCAGTATCTCTTTTTACACCAAAGACAGACATAGCTGACCTACAAAGAAAAAAAAAAATCCATGGTTTTAAAAAGGGCATACTGCTTTTTCAAAACCTGTCCAGGGAGGTATAAATAACCCTTTTCTATAACTAAAGAGCAGTGTAAAGACTTATCCAAGTGCTCTTCACTGGAATTTTTGGTCACTTTACACAACTCACCTCCAAACACAAACTGCATCATCGAGTTGGGTCAGAGCGACTTTGGACACTCACTCTGGTGTGACCTAATTAGGTGATGGTGCTATACTTCAGACGCAAGGAATAACATCCATATTGGTTCAGGCCTTTTAAATCATAAATCACATCATCATTAGAAAACTGCTGTCAAAGGCACTTTGTTACATTGAATAGCAACATTTTATATATAAATCAAACAAATGCTGTAGCTTGATTTGCTTTCACCTCAGCAGTTGGAAGAAAAAAAAATTGTTTTTATTTTAATTTACAAGTAATGCGAAGTTAGAAATAAAAAAAAAGACCTGCCATGTTTAATAAAACACCCCCACCCCCCGCAAACAAACAACTTTATTTGCTTTATAAAAATAAAATTTAAAAAAAATGAATGTGTCTGAAATACTGGATTCGATGTTATTACCTTTTCTTCAAGCTGGTTGAAAATAAATTCAATGACAACGTCATCCTCAAATCCTAAGATTTCTGTCACTCTCTGGGTTATCCATGGCTTGATTACTTCCAGGTTCACCTTGGTCATATCCACCTGAAATAAATATTAGTTAGTTATTATGCTTGCACTTTTACAACACTATATAAATAAAATGATTTATACAAAAAGAGTGGAGATTTTAAAATGAAGTACCTTCTTTTCCAGGCATTCTGCAAATTTCAGCTGCTTCAACAGTTTCTTCTGCTTGTTGCTGAAGCGATTGTCCTGCTCAGCACTTGTGCCCTAAATGAATAGCACACAAAAAGAACCTATTTAACATAAATGAGGCTTATCATAATTACTGTAAACAAATAGTATGTAATTATTCTATGGTTTGGGCTATTACCCTATTCGTTGTAGCACTGTTACTTTGTTACAGAAAGAGCTTTGGTTTCTGGGGGCAAAAAAATTATATAACATACATCGCTAAACAATGGGAAAACAGGATTTCCAACACTTCTATTACTCCCCTCTTGGTTAATACAATAGGTCATTCACAGTACAAGTTAATATTTGACTGTGGTATCCCAAACACCCCAGCTATCTAATTTGGCAGTGCAATAGACTAGTGACACTAAAAATGGTTTTGCTCAGCTAATTCAAGCCCATAGTGGCAGCACATTCACAAACTTGGTTCTGTGACCTTGGTACTGACCACCCTTTTGCAAATCACTTGTATAGACCCTTCCTCCAAAATACACTATCTTCCAAGTGCATCAAAAATGAAATATGTATTTATATTACCACTTAGGTGATGGAACGCCCTGAAACACAATTCAAACTAAATGACTTTGGATAATGCAGCACGCCTTGGTAACTGATGTGTTGCTGAAATTAACACGCTTTATGATAATACTTAGAGGGTGGGTACTTTGATGATAAATATAGGGAAATATTTTTTGCTTATAAAATAAAATGTCCAGTATTAAAAACGGCATATACAAACACACACACAAGTATTTATTTCACAGAATGTTTAATCTCGGAAAACTAAACCCAGGCTACACGTAGGTAATAAAAAAGGTAGTAATGTTATTTAAATGCGAGTATTGCGTTTCTCCCTGTTTGGAAATAAACCGATATACTTAAGTCATGCACACTGAAAGCGTATTAGTTTTGATCAATTAATGCGGGTGATGTAACCCTTGCATTAGTTGTACACATGGTTTATTTTTTAAAAGCGTACGTTACGGGAAAGGTGAAAAAAACATATCGTACTACGTATTTATTTATTTTGTGTATTTATCGAAGTCACTTTTAGCGTATGAAAAGCTAAATAACATTCATATAAACGTAATCCTAGCGAACCTTACTACAACGCATATGGTCCAGGCTCTGCTACACTTGCATAGGCCCCACGTGTTTGAAACAATATTCTTGTGTCCCTCAGTCAGATACACGCAACCCAATTAAAAACACACACTTTCAAGCACAAAGCCGGTATCATCAAGCAACAACACTGCGAGAACCTGCAACTCCGGGGTTAATGTTTAAATGTGTAAGTAACCCTGCATTCATATACATCCGCCATTTTTGATCCCTCGTTCACACAACAACCCGTCGAAATGGCGCACGAATTAAAAACAACAACGTTTGATCTTTTCCGCCACCTTCTACCTCTGAAATAAACGCGCAGGTCAACCATAACTTAAAACACGCTCTTATCATCCCCCCCAACTTTATCGTCTCCGGGTATAAACAAGCAATTACTCACACGGAAGAAACCCGCGTCCATCTTCTGTCTGTGTGTGTGAGAGGAGCGCACACCGAACCCACAATGCAGAGCGGGAAGCAGCAGCAGCCAGACGCGCTTATCACTCAGCAACTACTAGAGGGCGATGCGGGGGCTGCCACCTCACAGCGACAACAAGTTTTATTTGAAAAGCTGCTGGACAGTTTATACACAAGCATACAAGCCAAACATGTTTTCGGAAAGGAGCTCTTTGCTTTGGAAAGAGGAGGTTCAAACCCCCTGTGCAAGGCTTCAATAACCCCTACACTTAGGTTTATCTAGAATTATAACTCAATAGTTTATTAGTTTACTGCTTTCATCCACAATGTAGATGTTGTTAACCAGCCAGTTTGTTTTCTCCATATCTCGCTGCGGTATTGTAGTTAGGAATCTAAACCTCTGTTGTTGCTCAGAAGTAAACAGAAATAAAAAGAAGTGTCCGTCTTTATTCAGGTAATTATTACAACGCTCATATTTGAAACATGGAACTTGTTAAACCCTTGATAATGTATTGTTATAACATAATCTAAAGCTGTATGAGACTGAACTTCTTTAAAGTAAACTGTTAAGACTAAAAATGTTTGTAAAGGTGGGAAATTGATTGATTGAACCCTTACAAGACTCATTTACAGCAGTGTTGGAATACACCTGCCCACCCCAGCAAAATCAAAAATAGGTAAATGTGAAAAAACCCTGCATTTGTGGAGTATGGGTGCATTTTTAGTGAATACATACACATCAACATAGAAATAAATAGAGGTGCTCCTGTCAAACCCCTTCATAAAAATCACTTAAAAAAAGACCAGAACCAGACACAAATAAAACCTGAGGGTTGAGTATAATTTTGAAATAGTGTATTTTTGTGCAAAACATCTTACGGTACAACATTTCATCCTGCAGTTTACAGCACTTATAACATCTAAGAACCAAATGTAACAGATATAAAATACAGTTTTAAATATGCAGTATATTTCTTAAAACAGATTCTCCTAGAATTACATAATAAGTGCATTTCCATGGAGATGTCACACATAATCTCATATTCAGGAAATAACAGGAACCGGGAACATCACGTTCTGTTCCTAGCACTTGTTAGTTTTAAAAGACCCTTCGTATTTCAATTCATTGGTCATATTCAAGCACTCTTCACAGCACAGAATATTGCTCTGATTTCAAATGGAGGAATTGTGTGTTCATATTGGCCTATAGGGGCCAGTCCAGAGAGGACTGCTTTCAAACCCAGAGTAGCCCAGTGTACCTTCAAATGAGTTTGCTGTTGAGCTCATGCCAATGCATTCAGCAAAGTTTAGTAGACAAGCAACAAATAGTTATTTAACCCCTTACTGTATACAGTGACTATAACTGCAATAGAGGTCAACCTAAAAATAATCTATCTGAAGCAGACTGTACCTCAGAGAAACATACAGGGAGAGGCAGTGCAGACCCACAGCTCCAGGGTCAAAGATGGTCCACTGTCTGCCTGATTGTTCATCGAGCCAGCTCCTCTAGCCAGGTGAGCAGAGGCAGTAGATGCAAATCTGCATCTGGAATATGCTGTATACTACAGTAGCAATTACTCTACAGGCTGGTCGAAACGTTTAGCCAGTTGCTGCTGTGGGAAAAATGATACCCCCACACTAGAACTGAGGTGTTTGGGGATGCAGCCTGTGCAGTGCATTGTTCTGAAAGGAAAAGGCTTCATACCCAGATTTACAGATGGAGGGGAAATCTCAACCCACAGACTTAAGGTTTAAAAGCCAACATTGTGTCTGATTGTTTCAAAGAGCAACCCACTCCTCCCTAAAGAGCTATGCATCTCCTGCAGTTGTATACTATTAACAATGGTGAAAGTTAACCACATATGCGCAGTAATTTTGCAGTTTGCATGCTTGTCATTTTAGTACTCGCTATTGCTTGCATTGCTTTACTTCACTTTACTATGTTACACTACAGTAAACTTTTGGAAAGGCAACGTATGCTATCTTAAATGTAAACTGGCGATGTTAAACAGCTGCTCCAGACCATAGGAGCTGTTTTGACATAGCTTTAAAGTACGGTCACATAAATATATCTGCACTACGCCTTGAATCCCAAAGACTAGTGCTTTCCCCAGGCTCTATGTGCAGAACTGTCCAGTGTGGAACCCAAATGCAAACACACAATGCAGTGAATTTCCACACTGATGTATCTCTCTCCAAGGTGCAAAAGCTGTACAGGCTGCAAAAGCAAACCAGTCTCCAATAGTATTCCGTCTCTATGGAAGTGTTTATGGTTCCAGTCGGTTTTTATCGGTTCTCCAGAGGAATGCCAGGAGGTGTCAATCCTGTTATTAAAGTGGGACGACTGGACAAGCTGTACTCAGTGGAGCTGCGCGGATTCTGACTAGTGGGCATTACGTTAGTCGTGCTGATGGTGCTGATGGGCTGGCTGTTTTGTCCCAAGGTGCCCAACGCGAAGCTGTTTTGCCCCAAGCTTCTGACAGCCAGACTGGTCTTTGTTGTACTGGTGGACATCTTTTTGTTGGTTGAGGGTCCCAGTTCCTGAATTATTCGTGTTTTCCTGCAAAGAAAAAGAGAGGCGCAGTTTGTAATAGGTTTTGGATATCTAGCAGCATGCATGATCTTCATTGACAACGCAGTGGCAATACAACGCCTGTATGAATGGGATCACATAGGACATTGGTATTTGTCAGCAGTATAATGGCTCCACAGTGTTAACTTTTAATGGCACTATACCTTGGCTTTACAAAATGGAATGAACAAATACACACAGCTTGCAGTACCATCTACTCATAAATGTATTGTTTTACCATAGATACAGTACAGTGTGCTGCTGCATCAGGATAACTGCTCAAACGCATTGTGTTTCTATTGCTGCTAGTACTGTGGTATGTTATGGCTGGTTAGGGTTTGATCTAGAATATACAGTGATATTAGGATGGTCATCAATAGTATTTTGCGAATGCCACCGTGCCAGTAAAACATTCAAGCTGTGCAGAAGCACTTGTGAATATAGGAAGTAAACAGGGGAACTCAAAACAATCCTAAAAACGAAGATTGCATTGATTATTGTTAGCGTTTCCATGCCAATAGGAAAATGAATTGCCTGCGTCAACTGCAGCTCAGATAGATTAAAACATGACCTACTTGTTATATGCTTTTAATGTCACCAGTATTATCGAGAATATGATGAAGATCCCAATGACTATAACAGCTACAATGGCCCCAGAACCTGTCAAATGGTATAAGGAAAAAAATGAGTACGCTTCTTGATAGAACTAAATCAATAACCAATCAGTTTCTTCCTCTGTTGAATGACATGCTTTGCTCCCAGTAAAAATGTTTTTACTCAAAACAGAAACAGACTACCTGATTTACATGTTTTATATAATAATAAATAATAATAATAATAATAATAATAATAATAATAATAATAATACCGTCTCTACACTGGAAGAGAATAACGTCTCTTACACTGGAAGAGCATTTCCTCTCTAGATTTGGCTGTTGTTGAATTAGAAGACATCTTCAGTGGTTTTCTGTACAAGAAAAAATAACAAAAATCAGTCATTGAAAGTATAGTTTTTTGCACACAAACACCCCTACTGTAACCTGTCTGCCATTAACACCCACTCCCGCTAGTGCTGTAAGTTGACCGTGATGTATATCAACAGTATGTACCAAATAGTCAAGATTAAGAAATGTGGATGTATCATTTCATGAAATGAACATAAGTGGTATCTATGACCTGGGTGGCATTAGGTAAGCAAATGAGGCGTTAGTATCATAGTAAAGTAATACCAAAAGTCTTGTTAAATAAAATATCTAAAATGTTCGTATGGTTTTTTTTTTTTTTTTTTTTTAAATTACGTCTGAAGTCTAAAATTCTAGGTGATGCAAAACTTTTGGCCAGAGCTGTACATCTAGGGAGCTATCGTGAGGATACTGTGACTACATGTAAAGAAAGTCATCTTGAGTGATTTGAGGTTTGTATTCTATAACAAGAAGCTTGTCTCTCATGTAGCAGTACAAAGGAGTGGCTGAGATGCTTGCTTCTCCTTGCTTCTCCCTGCCTAGCCTCAACCCTGTCACACTTGCCTACAGCATGACAGGACGGGATGGGACGGGACGGGACGGGGGGGGGTGATGGTTTCTTGACATGTGGGCTAATAGCTTGCCATTGTACTAAAGGAATGAAGAAAAGCCACTTGGAGCTGCTTGGTATGCATTCGCTCGAGCAAAATGAAAGCGATTTAACATGCTAACATTGTGATTCATGGGTTCAAATTGTTTTTTTTGTTGGGTTGAGGCAGGTCTAGGAAAGTGGAATGTTTCTCCTGGATATCATACAAGGAGCTGTCCTGAAGGCCACTATTCATAAAGACCAATCTGGCTGTCCTGTCTTTGATGAGTGTCACATCTCACAGGTGCCAGGTACAACATGTACTCTCTACACATGTAGAGCTGATAGCTAATCAAAGAATCCTCTGCTGCTTATCTGTCTTTGCTGAGTGACAATGTACAAATCACTGTCTTATTAATAGAGTAAAAGATAAGGGAGCTAAACAGCTGCACACACAGCTTGATAGAGTAAAGGGAGCAACACTCGAATCTCAGCAAATAACGAATGCTAAAGGAAAGGTTAATATCCGCTGCAGTACTTCATCCTTGACCTGGTGTTATTTTGTGTCCATTCATTCTGAGCTAATTGTTTTATTCATTTCTTTATTTCACCAGTCGATTTACCCATTTAGACTGAGGCATCTTTTATAAGGGGATCCTGGAAAACAATGAAAGAGCAATTGCGATGTACAAACAACACAATAAAACACATGTGGTTCAAACTTCTTCAGGAGCACACAGAGATTAAAGAACAGAGTAGATAAGACCTGTGTCTCTTTGTTATCGTGGACTGAAGGACAGGCATTGGCAGGAGGGTCTAAGCAATTCTCAAATACGATCTTACAAACCACAGAAAGGCTAAGATTGAAACAGGTCTCCGTGGGGCGAGATGCAAAATATAATTCTCCCAAACGTCTGGAATCGCCAAATGAACAGAATCCCAAGAACGTAAACCACAGCCAATGCTAGTCCTTTCTACCAGAGCACTCCAGTACGGAGGTGCCAAGCCTTTAAATACCTTAAACACAAAACAATACCAGTGAAAAAGCCTCCTGTTCAGAAGTGAGAGCCAGGCTAGTTTTCTGTAGTCTGATACACACCTCAGTATCCTGATGGTAGTGGCTACTTTAAAAGTGATAAGGCGCCCCTTGCCTTGCCAGAGTTACGCATGAACGGTTTGAGGAGCGTGGCAGAGATTTCAGGCATTTTCCAGGGCCACCGCAATCCCTGGATCTCAATCCAATCGAGCATGTCTGGGATGAACTTGAACAATGCTTTTGTCATCATGATCCCCTGCTTACCTCTCTGCACCAATTGTATTAAATATTAAAGACTGAAAAGATGATCATCCCTCAAGACACCTTCCAGCACCTTGTGGAATCAATACCAAACGGTGGCCTAGACTGGTATTAGATACAGGCCCTAATAAAGTGTCCAGGTAGTGCACTATATACACAGGCTATATGCACAAAGCAGGCATCTTGCACACTAGCTGTGTGTGCAGTGCAGCTCATTACATAGAAGTAGCACTACCATAAAAGCCATGCAAAGTTGCAATTTCGTGCCGCAATCTTTTCACACCCATCCAAGCGTAAAGATAATGCTTCTCGTGAAATACGCAAATGAAACAACATTCAGCAGACTAAACAGGAAAATGCAGCACTTCTTCATTCCACCCACACCTCTTTGAATGGATTCCCGATATAACCCTTTTCTGACACAATTGTGTACTTACGTGTATCGTGCAAATAACAAAGTAAATACACAGTCTTTCAAGGCTCTTAATGTAAAGTGTTATGCCTTCATAGAGCCTTTATGAGCTGGAATTGTATTGGACATGCTGAATCGCTGCACTGCTTGTGTTGTGCAGTTGTCAGCTGCAAGTTCAACATTATTATCTGTTATCTACAGAAGCAGTGCAATCTTACCTAAACGTGAATTAATAAACTGCTAATTACCTGTACTGTAAGTCACCATGCATTGAAAATAACCAAGGTTAAGAACACGTCTTATTTCACTGCCTGCAGCGTTCATCGTCATATTCATTTTCCTTTTAATAAAAGCTCCCATTTTTTGACATTTTATTGAAATAACCAGATGCCAGTAATTTGAGCAATCCAGCCCTTGCCAGATCTGCTCTGAGTTGAATGTACTTGTCACAGTGTGAATACATTTAGCTGAGTCTGTGGGTTCATTAATAGGGGTTCTTCCTGAAGCTGTAGGGGTGGATCCATTTATATAACTAGGGTCTGATTATACATTTCCTTTTTAGTTTTCACTGGCAAGAATGAATTTAAAAAGCTCCCTGGACAGAGACACAGACTCTTATACAGGCAGGATATTGCAAAGTCAAGAGGCATGAGTAAAACTAACTGTTGTTACAGCAACTGTAGCCACCACTAATGCTAGTACTGTAATTGATTGCATGCAATATTTTCCAGTCATCCAGAATAAAAAAAAAAGTGAACTTAAACACCCGGTTCTCTTGTCCTTGAGAGTTGTCATGATATTAAATGTTTAACTAGATGAACGTTTCCCTTTTTATGGTGCTGTACACGTATGGGTTAGTCTCAGTCCTGTAGGTTGGAACGCCATGGTGTCAATAAAAGACATATTTAGGCTATTCAGTAGATCATTAACTCTTTCACGAGACAGCTTTGTAACTTGGCACAAGGTGATGCAGATGTTATACATTACAGAACACCTAATCAAACATGTCAGGGGCAGTCCATTAACGCAAAAGTGTGTGCTACATATTGGATGCGATTCAAATTGTTGTCCAAGCCCGTGTATGTTTGTATGTTTAGACTTTTGGAACATCGCCCCTGTAAGAATGGGTGCCTGCGTACGCCACAACTCTTTGCTCTGAGCCTTAATCTTTAATGAAAAAGCTCTGGAGCACACCCAAAAGACCCAGAGTTTCAGCATACCTCAACTCACTTCCCAGACCCTCGGAATTACCACAGAGCTACAGCTGAGGACACAAGTTTTACATCACCTAGAATTTTAAGACATAATAAAAATACAAATAAAACTATATGATAGTTATTTTTTTTAGGACAACAGACACCACTGTATTGCTCCACATCATGAGCTCATCATAGAACCAACAACAAGTTTTTGTTATTTTCCACAACCAAGCAAAAACAAAACAGCCTCAGTTTGAAGCTATTGTCCACCCATTGCATTTTGTACCAAAACAATGTGCACCAAAACAAATTATCCTCCTTGTACAAAATAAAACCAACTAATTCAGCAGTCAATAGGTCTTCATTTGTGTTAACTTGGGGGGAAGCTACCATTGTTCCCAGTTGAAGTCATCACTTCTGCCGAATACCAAGAAGAAGTTTTGGCACTTAATCTGCCAAACTCCTGCCTCCCGCATCAGTGTGAACAATAGCTTCCCAGTTTCATATATATATATATATATATATATATATATATATATATATATATATATATATATATATATATATATATATATATATATTTATAGTATAGTTTTTAGCAGAAAAAACTTTTTTCTTTTATCATTTAAATTAAATGCTAAAATTCCTGAATTGATTGATCAGTATCAATACTTTTATGTACCATAAAAAAGTAAATTTATGATTTTTGAGTATTTTTGTTCAGCATGCCTTAATCTGTTCATTAGATGTATTGTAATGTTTATGATATTTAAAATAAAACATTAGACATACTTGTTTTAGTAACTCTCAGTAAAAGAAAACCCTTCTAGTTTCAAGTGAAACCTGACTGCACTAAACAATACTGCTGTATAAAAGATATCTGTGCTGAAACTCGCAACTATTGTCCATCAAAAACAGTAAAACATTTTTTTTAAAAAATCTATTAATTTCAAAAGTTACAAATCCCATATTAAGATTTGTCTTACTTTACAAAACTGTGAGGGCAAGGAGAACATGTTTCTCTCTTACCTGTCTTCCCCTATTGCCAAACTCCTGCCTCCCGCATCAGTGTGAACAATAGCTTTCCAGTTTCAGCTATAAACCTTAAGATTCAGCAGAAACATAATCCACTCCAGTTATTTTTTTTAGAAGGAACAAAAAAGAAAATCAACAAACGTGGAGATGCAGAAGCCTTAAATCTGAAGACAGAGAAGTTTTAGTGAATTGCCATGATGTTGCAATTCCATCGTGGGCTTGTTTTTCAGGTTGAACTGCCTCTTGTCTGAATTGCAGGTGCTCAAAAGCGCTGCTGTTCGTCTTATCTAAGCTGTGACGACTACAGTCTCTGCACCTGCCCAGCCCTCGTGCTCCAACCTGGAATTAGAGAAGCCACTGTTCTGTTACTGAGCTTGCTTTATGTGGTATTGCTCGTGGGGCTTAGGGGACAAATACAAAGTGACACAGAAGACTTGCTTTTAATTAACTTAGTTAAAAAAGAAAACTACTTGGTGACCAGGATACTTGATAACACTGTAATCAACTCACCGAAAATGAAAAGACAGTGCAGTGTGACCCTGATTGAAATCTCTTCCATAATAGCACTAAGAAATCGGAGGGGGGAGGGTGGCCATGTATTGGGTGAGAGTGACATTAGATCTTGACAAAAATGAAAGAATTCTGTTTTGATTTTGGCCCCGATGCAGAGCGCTGGTTTGGCAGGACCGGACGCCCAAGTCCTTATCCAGCTGGGATAGCAAAAATTGTTAATTGTGAGGTCCCCCTTTCACTGACATGCCTTAAAGAGAAACTCGATATGGGGGAAATGAGTTAATTAATGCATTCTTAATAACATGCATGCAATCTTATAATACAAACATATTCTCAAATATATGACTAACATTCATGCATGTACACATCCATCATCCAACAACCCACACCCATACCTGTAGGGATAATTATTACATAATAGTATAATAGCAAATAGAAGTGGCACGGTGGTGTAGTGGTTAGCCCTATTGCCTCACAGCACCAGGATCCTGGGTTCAATTCCATCCTAGGGGTCTGTTTTTGTGGAGTTTGCATGTTCTCCCCATGTTCATGTGGGTTTTCGCCAGGTACTCTGGTTTCCTCCCACAGTTCAAAGGCATGCTGTTCAGGTTGATTGGTCACTTTAAATGGCCCTCTGTGTGTGGTGTCCTGCAATGGACTGACATCCCATCCAGAGTGTAGTCTCACCTTGCTCCCTGTGTCTGCCAGGTTAGGCTCCAGCTCTTACAGTTCCTGTAAAGGAATAAGTGGTTAATGATAATGGATGATAGCTACAACACATCTTTTAACTGTAGCAAGCTGACAATAATGTGTATCATATACCTGTTTTTGTAATTAATTTATAAAAGGGCCCTACACTAAGGAAGTCCTTTAATTGTCCTTTATATGCCTCTCCAGCTGTAATACATAAAGTGTTTTTTATCATATAACATATACTTCCATTCTATAAATATTTGACATTTCTCTCCAGTATTTAAGGATTAACATTTTTAGTAGCAAAGAACAATAGATTAAGATAATATGAAACTCATGGCATCTCACAAGGCATTACATCCCAAATGCAGAGGCTGGGTATAACTGTAATTTAGAACAAGCTATAGATCTGGATAAACCATATTCCATTGAGTGAAATTAGAAATATTTGCAAAAAAAGAAGAAAAACACCAGGCCCAGATGACATACCAACTGAGCTACTGCCACAACCCACCCAAAATGTGTAATGACTGTATGACTAATTAACAGCTACCTACACCCATGAGAAACAATTGAATCAACCTTATCCTTAAAACTGGAAAATCTGTCTCAGGTATAACTAATTCCCACTCAATATTGTTCTCGACGTTTTGATTTGCCTTGTATCCTGTTTCAGGCGTTACATCCTGGCTTCTTTTTAAACAGTTTAAAGCACCCCTCGAAAGAGAGAATCATGTCAACTCTTCTCCCGAGTGTAACCCAGACCATACAACCCCTAAATAACTAACTGGCCTCACCTCCGCGAAATCACCATCCTGGGGATTTACAATACAAGCAGGCTTTTGTTCTGGTATTAAAAGAATAAGATGGCACGGCTTTCAGTTCTTCCTCAAATAGAGGGGTGGAGGGGATTTGGGTTCCAGCTTACCCTTTCTCTGCCTTCCTAATACGCGAGTTTCAGCCAGCCCTAATCAGTAAAAAGCATTTAACCAAGAGAAATATTTTGTTACCAGAAAAAAATACCACAGTCTGAAAGGCTTGGGAAAGACATATTTAGAGAACAGAAAAAGCTTTTTTTTTATTATTTTATTTTCTGGAAGCTGATATGATATCAATGTAAAGAGGCTAAAGAAAATAGACCTTTAAAAGCTTTCTTGGCTAACTAAAATAACGTCTTTTTTTCAAGTGCAGTTCATCTAATCTTTTAAGATACTCCTGGTTTCTTTAGAACCAAAAAGCAATGCTATTGGTTTGTTTTATCTTGTATATGGTGGACAAAAGTGGAATTAACCGGTTTCACTGTTTCTATTCCATTGTTCATGTCTGTAGATAAACAATAAAGTACAGTACTAAAGACAACTACTGCCCACAATATCTATACAATATATATTATACGAGTAGACAGAGGGTTCAGTATTGCTTTTTTGGTTTTCAGTTTGAACACAATGCAACATGCTTTAGTCTCACTACCCTTTGAACTCAGTGTGAATGATCCCTGAGTACAGTAAGTTAGGATTACATTTACACTAGTTACAATAGTTAATAGGTTATTGTGAGGCCTAATTAGGTTTAAGTTACAATTGGTTCTAGTGACAATAAATAAAAACTTTAAATAATTGTGGCAACGCTGGTAAGTGTAGATCTCTTTTCCTGCTGTCCCTATAGCGCAGAGGTCTCTACCCCTGGTCCTGGAGAACCCCTATCCAGCAGGTTTTATAGGTGTCTTTACATCATCAGTAGCTAAAGATCAGGAACACCTGCTCATCTTCACTAATTAAGCCAATAATTGGTTCAACTAAGTAACTGAGAGATTGGTTGAAATGAAAACCAGCAGCCACAGTAGCTCTCCAGGACCAGGGTTGGAGACCCCTGCTCTAGAATAGGTGTAGGCATCCCAGGCCCTGGAGAGCCATAGACACTTCTGGTTTATGTTTTGCCCAAACCCTAATTGATTCACTGATTGTCTTAACTGGTCAGAATTACCATGTGTTCCAGGTATTTAGCAATTGATGGAGATGCCGACAAAACCTGCAGGATTGTGGCTCTCCAGGACCAGGGTCGGAGATCCCTGCTATAGAACATGCTTAAAAGGCAATAATGGCAGGAGGGTTGGTGAGCACTGTCGACAATATCTGTGATGAACTGGTTAACTACAGTTAGACAGCATGGGTGAATTTTCCAAGAACATCTCTTGTTTATTTATACTCCATCACCCCTCTCTAACCCTGGTATTATTGAGTCTGTGCCAACACCCCGTCCTTCAGTACAAACAGCTACACAAAATCTGAATGACATGACAATTCAATAGGAAATGTTCATTCAAATCCAGTCAGTCTAGTAATGCTGATGTTTTTTTTGTTCACTATAACATTCAAACCGAACTCTATAATAGTCAATTAAGCAAACATTTCAGCTATTGATTTTGTCAGTTTTATGAGCCGAGCTGTAATAATGGTGGTGTCTACATACATTGGTTGGGATATTAACTTTTCAACAATTTTTTCTTATAGTTTTTCCTCCCCGGGGCAAGATGTAAGAAAAGACGTTGGTGTCTGTTTCTACAGGGCGCTAAACAAACACATTAAGATCCGAAGATATGTTTTATGGGATTGCATAAACATCTTAATTTGAAAGATCTTTCTCATCTTACCTTTTGTTAGAACACCTGTAGCTTCACATAACCTCAGGGCACTTTCCCCGTGGTATACTATGAGAGGAGGATTGAGTCATGAAGCTGGAGCACAACCACCTGAAAATCGTGGGGGTGTAATCTCACTGCAGCCTTAACACGTGGGTTATTATTAATACTGGCATCCGGCAGAAGTATAGACCTCTTGTATTCTGAAAGTGATTGTAAAATAATCAACGCCAGGAATCTGACTTGTAAATGGACTAATAATGGACTAAACGGTTATTAAGTACACATGGGGGATCAATGTTCAGTAGGAAAAATGATAAGATGGCACAGATGTATCAATATTTGCCAACTTTTCAGAAAGGATGTCTCCTGTTGAAAATTAAAATGGAAAGGCAAACAATCTTTCCTACCACCACTGAGTTTCATCTTAATCATTTAAACAGGTGCCAGCATTTGAAGCTGTCTTCTGATTGATACGAAGCTCTTACCTCTGCTTATTTTAATGAAGCTGGAATGTTTACCTATTTTTTTTTTTTTTTCTGGTCAGGCTTTACACTGGCTTTGGCCATGCACTGTCACACATACTCAATCACACGGGCTCCTGTGCACAGCAAACACAGGACTTGCTTTGGTGTGTGGTTGACTCTATTACTACTCCTTAAAACCACTGAAAGCTTCTCTATTGTATTGAACATAACCATTCTGTTTGAATTCTCATTGTAGAGAGGGGTTCTCTGTATGTTACAGAGGGGTTAATGCATTTGTTCCCTGAGAACGGCAGTCACTTCTTCATTATGGTTTTTACATTTCTTTTTATTCCTCTTTCGTGTCGTTTTGTGTCCTAATCGTTTCATCGTCAGTTTGAAAGCTACAATGCGGTCTCAGATGGGATCTCCAGTACTGGTTAACACTGAAACAATTGTGTAAGAAACTTTAATGCCCTTAAAAGCACTGCCATGCCAAAACGGACAAGACTGCACTTGGCATTTCTCCCACACCTCTCAATTACCTTCTTGTGTCCTTAATAACCATTTTGTACTGTTTCTGCACACATGAAGATTTCTTTATAAAGCCGTTTTGTATTGCAAAAAACCTCACTAATCCAGCTCAGTTAAACCTGGAAAGGCTCACACTGCTATGCAATCCGAGTCTTATTTCCATCCCGCCACTGCTTCATTTTCACTGGCAAGGTCCGCAGAGCAGGATGTTGCTGAAAGAGGAAGTTGGCAGTGACATCACACAAAAGCCCTTCTCAGCAATCATTCATTGTTGAAAGTAAATCTCTGTTTGGTCACACACACACACACACACACACACACACCTGGCTTGTAGAGATGGGATGGGCTTGACCTTGCAGAGATATACTGTGTGATAAGAAGAGAAAGATGATGATCATGTACCTGGTGTAAACAATCTCTTTAAATGGTAATGGTTTGCGGTCACAGTTTTCCAAAAAGTGGTTATCTGAAACGCTTTTCTGCCCCAAGAAACATGCCAGCCCCCTGGTCTGCCAAGATAGTAAAGCTAGGAGCTGCGTGTTACTGTTTTAATATTTTGGTTGTCGTAACCAAGCTGGAACGCTGTTGCTTTTTCACATGCATATCAAAATGAGTCACCTAGCCACCCACATGCTGTTTTACTTCCATTGATCTACTGTTTTATAGCTCAATACTAGCAAGGGTGAGGTCAATTTCATTCCAGCGATGCTAAAAGTTGTAAAAGCGTAACAAATAAATACTGACACTTTGATACATTTTTGTTTTCTTCATATGAACAAAAACGAGTGTGAAATATCTTTGCTTCCCACACACTCACCTTTGAGTTTCCACGCAGTTAAATCTAATTTCTTTGTTTCAGTTTGAATGGTAGCGTGATAGAAAACATTTTAGAGAAAACAAAAGAAAATAAGGAACCAAGGTCACCAAGGTCTTAACCTTTACATAAAAGAAACGTTTTGTATGTTTATAACACAAGCCAAAGCAGAAGTCCTTTATTTTATCTGCAATAGGGCAATATAAACTTGAGGGCAACAAACAATGACAAAGCAGCAGGTTTAAGAATATTCCTTTATATAACTCTATGCGAAACAAATTACATTCATACTTCTACACTAAAAACAAGCCAGTCACAGGTCAGGTAAAATGATTAAACACAATACATTAAATACAGAGATAACCATAAATTATTGCTTGATTGCCACATTTTTTAAACAACTACAGTACAAGAAGACGCAGAATTCATTTCAACAAAACAAGGGTAACGATTTTGACCTTTAGACCTTTACCTTGTAAAGGTAAAAAAAAACCAAAAAAACAAAAAAAAAAAGCTAAAACTGGGTGCATTTCCAAGACTAAGGGGTTATGAGCGGGACTCCCAATGGAATACAAATCTACTGATGTTCTTGACCCATGCAAACCCATTTCTGACACTAAAAGTTGCTTATTTTAAAACTTACTGAGAGTCTTCTTAATGCGAAGCACAAAATGAGCAGGCAAAAGCTTTGCAGCATACCGCTCTCGCAGTTTGACTTGCTACAGTAGGTATTAATATACAGTTTACACTCAAAACACTGGAGTCCTTTGTGCCACTATTTCACATACTTAATACAACACAGTGGACCGTATTGAAATAGCATTAGAACAGCAGGTGAACAAATAAGCCTGGAAAGCATTAACCTTTTAAACACAGTCTGAAAAGCATTATATTGCACTTGCAGTTAGCCGTACTGTGCGTTAGATTGAGTGTTTATAGTGTAAAACCCACACGCTTATCATTTTATTACACTAGCAAATAGTATTTTATTACTGTATCTATTTTTGTTTGTGGTTATGCAGTGCCCTGAAAATGCCCATATTCTACAAGTTATGACAATACAACTCTGAAAACAATAGTACTACTATTTTAAATATGAGCACTGAAACAGTTTTGGAATGTGGGCAATACCAAGCCATGCAATGTGTTAAAAAATAAAAATAAAAAAAAAATACATTTACTAAAACGTCCTACTGCCTTCTCGAAGCACTAAACATTGAATCGCTACTATGTATTATAAAATTGTATTTACAGTTGGTAAGTATACATATAAACAGGTCATACAGTAGCTGAAGAAATCACAGGCTGACACTGTGGAGAACAACTGAAATATCTTTACCAAGCGTTCCATTTACTAACGGTTCACAAAATGCTTCTTTTTTTCTTTTAGAAAAGATAAAAGGTTTATTAAGCTGTTTGCTGTCTTATTTTTTTTTTAAATACCATTAGATACAGAATATATTATATGTGTTGAAATGTAAAAAATATATATATTACACATGTAACAGATGGTACAGGTGACGCGCGACAGGGGATGTATTTGCACCAGTGATGTGCAAAAACCTGCAGAAAAAAGCTGTTAAAAAGATTAACATTCTGCATTTAGTTTTGTCTGATAATAAAGAATCGCTTCTACTGTTAGATCTTTCTAAGATTTACGAGAAAAAAAAAAAAAAACCTTATATCTGTAATTTATGACTCTGACGTCTCATTTGCCCGTATCCTGGTCAAATATTTAAAATGAACAAATAAAGAAAATTAAAAAATGATATGGATGTGCCAATAACAAATAACAGAACAACAATGTTTATTTTGAGCAAGATACTGCGTGGATACAGCACAGGGCGGGGGGTGGGGTGGGGCGACAGCTACCAAAACTGATAACTTTGTTATAAACGCGACACCACATTAAAATTTCAGATTATTTACCGGTAGAAAATGCACCCAGTTTCTGAAAACCCCAAATGGCAGGCATTAAAATACTAGATAGACATGATCTGACAACATGCTTGCTCAGCACACATCCTTCGACAATTTACATGTGAACAAGGTACACTTGCTTTGAGGCCCGTAGTTCAAAGCGAAGCTCACGTTAGAGAATATAGTAGGTGCAAACACAGACAAGGCCACACGTTAGTTTTGTGGCGTGGTTACATTACCCCACATATAGTTACAACCCTCCCTCCCACTAAAGCTACAAAACACAAACACCAATCCCATCAGATTTACACATTGGTATATGAAATTTGTAATACATTTCTAACACATCCAGGCTGGTGAAAGCAAAGGCTATAAAGGTGTTTTGTCCAAAACAACAAAAAAAGAAAATCGAAATAAAATTCTGAAATAAAATGCTTTTTAATATAACGGCGCTTATGAGGTTAAATAAGCACTTGAAGATATAGTCGCAGAACATTAGGGTTAAATAACAGCTTAGGTTTCTTGCGGACTTCATCTTTTTGTATTGATCACCTCACAATCGATATACAAGAACCGAGTTTCAAATTCCCCTTTTGAATTTAACAACTGGAAAATACAGATGTCGTTCAGATTTGTAACCTACTTTATTTGTTACAGCGATGATCGATGAGCATATAAAGATTTTTTTTTTGGCCTGCGCTACACTTATTTTACAGTGAATTTCCTATGTACATTTTTTGTTATGTTTATTAATGATGCATATATATATATATATATATATATATATATATATATATATATATATATATATATATATATATATATATTTTTTTTTTTTTTTTAAGGATTTCTAATTTTGACTGTACAGTGGTTTTCTGCTTGTCTGTTGTAGCTTGTCAGAAACAATCACGGGTTTGTTCTGGAACAGAATTAGAAACACGTTATACAGACTGCAACGAAGGGGACAGAAAAGGAAATCGATAAAGTCATGATTTTATGAAAGTATTTGACATGCAATATTTAGCTTCAAAACACTTTATGGTGTTATTCTGAATGGTTAATATTGTAATTACTTTTTTTTAATGTACTGAGAAGTGATAAGTAACTAAATAGGTTCTTATTGTATTTCTGGCAATACTAAAAGCACTAGATGGCGCTGAGGCTTTAATATAAAGAAGCTCTGGCTGATCTAGCCTGTGTAACATGTGTCTATGGCAGGCAACTAAAACCGATGAGCTGAACTGAATTGAATAATTGCAAAACAAACCACTTGTATAGAAAAGGAAAAGGACATTGTATTTTAAAGCACTAAGTAATCCATCCATCTATCCATTATCATTAACTGCTTAATCCTTTACAGGGTCGCAGTAGCGCTACATAATAATTAGGCTTTTAAGATGAACTGACATTCCTATCCTTTTTGCATCTTTAACATTTGTACCGCCTGCCTCTCTTTTTCAGGATCCCTTCCACTCCAACACATTTTTTCAGACTATATACACAAACAGTATGTGATGACTGTAGAGTTTACATTCAGGGGTGACCACCACGAGCCGGCCTGAATAAAGAAAACAAAAATAATAAACACACGATCGCTGCCATGACTTCAGCCGGCGCCCGAATTCCGCAAATGTATGTTTTAAAAACTTTTTTTTAAAGGTTTTCTTCGATTTCTTTTTCTTCATCTCTTGCTAATGAACAACAGAACCAGGTGTGATTGACAACAGCTCCTCTCTGTTTCTCTCTGTCTCTGCAGACATTCATAAAAACAAGACGTTTTATCGTACGGAGCCCGTCTTAGCAAAATAGCGTAGTTACATTTACAGGTGCCGGCTGCAGACACGTTCTGCTGAGAACAGACCAATTACTGCTGGCAACCGTCTTCAATCTCCTGTCAAGACATGCAGCTAACATTAAAACCATTATGTACAACAATTCCCAGAGTTTTCAAGGTTCTGAACTTTTTTTATGATACACATACAGTATTATATAAAGCACTGTGTCCTTGAGATTTTGCAATACTACAGGACAGCTGATATGCAGAAGTGCAACAGACCTTTGCTGATCTCTAGGCCTATGGTTTGAGTGATGGTACCAAGTTAATGATACTGGTTCTTAAAACAAAAACAAAGAAGAACAAAAAAGAAAAAAAAAATTGAAAACCACGGTGCTTTAAATGAGCAGATGAGGTGAGCTTGGCATTCTGGAATACACCTGTCTCTGTGAACATGCCCCTTCAATACAAATTCTGCACCTGTATAAATTCCACCTGCGCAGGTCTGGTTTATGTACCCCGCTATCTTAACAAAGTAAACAGGCTAAATGAAATCCTAAACAGAGTCCTGGATTTAATCGAACAGCTGCGGGGGAGCCTCTGGGCGCCTTGTCTGAACGATCTTCTGTTTGGGTGCTTTAGCTTCACCCTCTTCCTCCTCCTCGGCTTCACTCTCGCACACGTGCACCACGACGCTGGGGGTGGACTCAGTCCCGGCATGGAGCTCGTACTTCTCTCCTGAGGGGCAACGAGAACAAACTAATTAGCAGCTCCTGACAGCGGGAAACCACACACACACACAGACACACACACTTCAGTGTAAACGAGCTACAGGACTGAGTAGTTTGTTATGCACATGGCTTCGCTGACATGTTTTCTGTAACATAAGCCTTCAATGCCAAAATGTATTCTCATGGACCTAGGAGATATATATAGCTGCATGTCCCTGTTACAGACTTTTCTACAGGAGGTGTTAATCATGTAATTACTCCTTCACTGTAGTCTGACAGTATTCAGTTTTAGGGAATGTTTGAAGGTTTTATTTTTTTCATGAAACAATTCAACTTTACATTTATTCCCCCATTATCGTGTTTAATAAAAGGTCAGGGATGCATTCTGAACAAAAGAAATTAATTCATGCTGCAATAATCCTTGCGAGAATGACAGAACTAGCCGCTGTGGTTAGCAGTGTTTAACAAAAAAGCGATTGTATCAGGGTTGCCAAGGAAACGAGAGGAGAAAGATTTTGATAACATCTGTCCCACATTGTTAGCATTCTAAAATAAATGACTTTTTGGAGTCTTTCAAAGCATGTAATATCACTGGCAAACAACAGAAGGCGCTACTCTGCAACATTACAGTCCACTATATTGAAACGGAAGCAAATACACGTTGTATATATATATATATAACTTGCCTATATATATACGTAATATATATATATATATATCTATAGTATATATATATATATATATATATATATATATATATATATATATATATATATATATATATATATATATATATATATATATAATAATTTATATATATATATATATACGCCCCTAATTTGAGTATATATATATATATATATATATATATATATATATACATATATATATATATATATATATATATATATATATATATATATATATATATATATATATATATATATATATATATATCCATATATATTTTTTTTTTATATATATAATAACGCCCCTAATTTGAGTTTGGTATGTGTTTTTGGTGGCTGCACCAGTGCTCTTGGCAGTTTAAGGAGATGCTCTCCCACAAGTCAATATTCTAAAATAGCACCAATACAAGACGTTACACTGCACACAGTTTTCATTTTGAGATGTTTCAAAAGCTATAATGCACCAAAAAGGCGACGTGCTGCAATTGAACACTGTTAAGACACCGCTCTGCGCATGTATTTATTCATTTTATTCAGCCAGATCAATGGAGTTTTACTTTGCACACTGCAGAGATCGAGTCTCATTAGTCTCTTTGATGCCTGGTATTTCCAAAAGGTTAAACCGAAACTGCAGACAGCAGTAGCATTTATTTGTTTATTATTTTTAAAAGCACTTTTTTTTTTTTTTTTTTTTTTTACCTCCCGGGCGGGCAGTCACATAGTCCATGCCCTTCAGCACCCACATACTTTAATGGGAGGTCTGAGTGTTGCTCAGGGTTAAAACACAGGGACTGTACCCACCTGGGCCCAGTTTGGCGACAGCACACAGCAAGTCGTAGTTGATGACTGGTGTTAATTCTTCGCTTTGGCTCCAGCCCACAGGAGGGGAACCAGGGGGAGAGATGAGAAACTGTTTGACGGGCTGAGGTGGTGCCAGGTACGATTTGTCTGTGTCTTCACTGACATTCTGTACCTAAATAAGGAATCCAGGGGTACTGGGTTACTGTACTGTACAATGCCGAATACTGTATGACCAGCCATATAATGGATGAAATGGAAACTAACCTACACCTACCGTTTCCTGTACACTAACACTGTATACAGCATGTGGGTAGCTAGACCAGGCTTTTTTGAAAAAGCATTCGTTTCTATACGTACAGCATTCTGTGAGCTACAGCTGAGCTCAATACCTCATTTGAATTCATTTTCCATTTGTATTTCTTTTTGTACAGACAACAAAAGCATCGCATGGACAGCAGCGACTGTACCTGTGCAAAGTAGAGTTTTAATTGGCTCCCGTTGAACTCTGATTCGTGAAGTTCTATTCTTGCTCTTGCTGCAGCCTCGGGGTTGCTGAAGTTTATCCGCACTCTGCAGAAGCTTTTAAACAACTGGAACGTGGCCCGCTCGTCGTAAATCCTGAACAGGGCCTCAAATCTTTCCTGGACAAAAAAATAAATAAAACAAAAAAATAACCTAAATCAGAAGCACTCAAATCTGATTATCTGAAGCCTGAATTTGGCAGGAGGCAAATACCCCTAATTTTATATCAATACTCGTAACATTCTGAACAGCTGTAATACTGTAACAGAAAATATATTTCAGTCAAATACAGTGGGAGCATCATCCATCGTAATTCTAATCCTTTTACAAACATATGCAGCATGTATGCGTGTTATATAAAGGTTGTGCATTATGTAAAACTATTCTATATGGTATATAGCAGTCTATACAAGGTCTGTAACTAAAGGCTGAGCCGTCATGTGCATTATACAGTACACAGGGTAAGCATGATTATTATTAATTTCTTAGCAGAGCCCTTACCGAGGTATTACATTCATAGAAAAAAAAAAAAATGTACGCATTTTTCTAAACCAAAAATGAGTGCTAAATCAGCATGCATGGCGCGAACCCAATCTGTCCACTGACAAGAGATGGATTTGGAGTTTGTATCAATTGTTATAGATGGCTTTTAAGAATGTACGTGGTTTCCAAAACTATTGATTTATGTCAAGCCGTAACAAACAACTTGATTATCAACAGCAATCTCAAAGGTCACCTTCCTACAGTACTGCATGGTACACCTAAACACATACATACATACATCCTAGAATTGTATATATATATATATATATATATATAATATATATATATATATATATATATATATATATATATATATAGTCTCCCTTAACCATCCTCCATTAATATTACCCTAAATAAAACTCCATGGGGTTTGTTTGAGTCTCCTATTGCCATCTGCAAACAGCACTTTATCAGAATGCAGTCCATTTTTAATCCCCTAAAGGCTACTTCCGCAACCTGCTTGCAACTTCACTAGCTCGGCTTGTGAGCCCAGATTGCATGCTCTTCCCACACAGTGCTGCTGTTGTTCTGTTGATAACACACACTTTGTTTTGCTTGTCAGCAGTATGACATTGCTCTGTTTAATGGGCAGGTCAAGGAAGATTTCTGAACGTGGAATGAGGTAACCTGAGTTTCTACTGCCAACAATTAAAGCACCTGCTGTACGCTGAACAGCACAGAGAGGCTGCAGCCAGCGGGGAGTTAGAGAAGCAGGCCAGTTTAGAAGTGACTAATGCAGTTCAATTTACATGGAACAAAATGATAGAGTCTGGCATGGTCTCGTTTTTGCAGGTTCGTCAATTGAGGTCCTGGACTTTAATGCTGATAACGCGTAAAATACTTTTTTTTTTAATAACAAATCCTGAAGTGGAAATGTTCCTCAATAAAAGACCAGAATGCTGTTTTTAACATAATAGTGCCCAGAAAAAAGTCTGCCAGTCAATGGATGACAAAATCAGTTTTTATTAACAAAAAAGAAACAAAGAAACAAAGCTAGTAAATCTAAAATACCTAAGATAACGGATTAGTGTAGTTCATTAGCCATTTCATTCCGGGAGAGCCTGCAATTAAGAAAATGAAGCCCCATACTTTGGAAACAAAATATATGCAGCTGAAAAACAAAACAGCAAACCTAAATTATTAAAAGGCCATGGATCCCATTCAGAATAACATGACACCAGGAGGGATCCCAAGACCGATCACCAAATGGCCAAGTGTCAAAACAAGAATGCATCTTTTCAAAACAGGAATGCATCTGTTCAAAACAGGAAAGCATCTTTCGAACGCAAAACATTACGCGGCTCCTGGTGGGCATCTCACAGTAGAACTGGCTTCTGAATGATTTATTTTCCATTCTCTCTTTTTATCCTGTTTTGAATTTCCTTTCAGCACCAAGTATCTTTGGAGAAGGACAACAGAACTGCAGTAAAAAATAAAAAAATAAAAAAAGTGATGCTGTTTTGGGGAAATGGTTTCTTATAGAAATCTGTAACTGCGTCTGTTTAGTTGTCCCACCATTATGAAGCCCTATACAAACTTGCATGAAATGAAATTATGAAAATGTATATGCAGCTGTATAGATCCCAGCATATATATATATATAGCATCATTTTAGGAATTAGGGCATTGGTTTAATTGTTTAACTGTTCTTAATGTGATATGTAGGTTTAACATGAGGAAGTCTCATGTGGGTTGCCGGGAGTTAAGTACAATCACACTGCAAGCTTCTAGGCATTGCACATAGAAGTGTCCAGAACTGGGTGTCGCTTTTACATCAGAAGGAATCATGTGGTCGAGTGACTGCTGCACAGAATTGTTTCATGCTGTAATTGTGGCTTGACCTGTACTGTACAGCTGCTGGTGTGTATCTTGAGATACAACAGCATGTTGTGGAGTGGGGAGGATGTGCAGTGTGCAATCACCTGTGTATTTACTAGAGTTAAGTTGTATTAGGCACATTTTAAAACCACACTGATGTCGTAAGACTGTGTGCGATTGACCCAAAAGGACAAGTATGTTTTCGAAAAGAAAAACCAATGCTAGTGTTTCAAAACTGCCACAAGGTATAAAAACCACAAAGATGCAAATAACCCAATTGTACAACTCCTATCTTTTAGTTTCCTCATTACTGATAATGCAAATATTTTTTTGGAAAACAAAAAAAAAGCATGTTGTAATGCAAATGCCAAGTGTTCCAGACATACAGGCCTGCAGGTGTTTTACTTACTACGATTGACAAAAGGAACCACTAGAATTGTTTATTTAGAAAAAGAAATCTATACTAAGAGGCAGTTTTGTAATCCAAATGCTAGCTAGCCCTAACTGGCTTATTGCAATGTCCTCGATTTTATGGTTCTTTGCACATTTTTTGCAAATTACTTTTCCGAAACCTCCAGTGACACTTGGATTTTCTCGCTTTCGTATTCCTGGGAGAAAAGAGCAATGGTTTGGAGTTTAACCACTGCTGGCTCTATAGCTACAGCACAGCAGAATTTTAAAGCACTCTGCATGTGAAATCCCCGCAGAGAGCTAGAAGGAATGGATTATTACAGTTCCAGCAATATAAGCTCACTTCCCAGAGACGCACAGCTTTCAATTCACACAGCACCTTCCCTACAATTCTGTCATACTTTATGCTTTGCTTTTTTGCAACAGTATCTTAAAACGCAATAAAAATACAAATAAAAATATGGTGCAAAAGGTGCTGAAAAAGATTACATTGACCCCAGGGCTGCTAGTGATGAAGACTTGTCAGAATCAGATGAAAACACTGATACAGACAGTGAGGTGCTATAAGCGATGTGAGCAAACGTGACACTGAAGGGATTCACTGATGAGGGTGAAATTCTCCGTAGTTTATGGGCTCTGAAACTAGGAAATAAAAAAAAATTAAAAAGTGACAGCTAAAGGGTTAAAAAGTTTTAGCTGTAGAAACTCGTCACGGATTGCTGTCAGAAGTGGCATTTTGTAAAATGTGCGTCTGTGTGTGTGGTATGTTTTCTGACGCATTGCCTAATCAAGTCTCTAACCTCACTCTTCTGAAGCATGCACAGGAGTACAACTAGACTGAATCCAATTTAAACAAGATGGCAATATTATAAGTCTGGCTGCAATCTTTCAAAACAGACCAAAGTCATTTAAAAACAAAAAAACAATTATGCAAAATTATTGTCTGATACATTTTGCAATAACTTTTTTTTTTTTTTTAATGCTCTATCATGCACAGCACAATATACAAGCTATCTAGGGGAGCAAGAACAGTACTTCTGAAAAATAAATGACACAATCATTTCAGAATGCTTTCTGTCAGGTTTAGGTTGAATTAGTTACATGCTGCTGGTGGAAATAAAAATGCTCTTATTAAATTTTGTTTCACGACAGAACAGTTTATAAACTAATTCCACTATTCTCACGCTGGGATTGTTTAGAGAGGAGCAGCCCAAGTTTGAAAACCTTTACTGTAAAGAGCATTTATATTTGACTTGCACGTATTTGTATTTCTAAGGTTAGTTAAAAGCTTACAACAGTTTGGGGGTGAATCCATAAAGTGACCCAGCGAAGGCAGCCATGCAGCTACTGGCACAACTACATTTTTCCATTTTTTTTTTTTTTTTACATTTAGTAACTTAATACAATAGCAGATGTTTACTTATTTATGCCATCTTCCTTAACTGTGTCTTCCTGAGCGAAGGATAATGTTACCGAAACAGATAAGCCCTGCTCTGACCTAGCGAAGAAACATCCTACCTTCAATTGCTACCTTTCTAGACTTTATAAAGAAGTTATGTGGGGCATGCCAATCTCTATTTTAATTCTCTTCACTGTGGTGAATCTACACCCAGGTGTCACATGTACTTTTGTTTGTAACATACAAAACGCCAGGAAGTGACCTTTTTGAATAATTTATAAACGTTTTTATCGCTTATTAGAATAGAACATAAAAAGAAAAAAACAAACAAACAAAAAAACTTAACAAATCATTCGGGCCATCATTACCTGTCTGGTTCCTAGTAGATACAGTCACCACTGTGTAAAACACTGTCTCCTATCCACTGTTTGAACTCTGCTGATACTCAGTGTCCTCTGATCCTGTTCTTTATTATGCACTTAAAAGCACTGACCTGGGTTGACTTTACTCATTTATTTTAGGAAACATCCATCCAGTCTTTTTTAAACCTTTCTTTTCCAAGCTAAACAGATTCAGTTTGCTCACTCTTCATTATTCATACCGTTTTTCCCCCCCAGGGGATTAGTCTGATTGCAATCCGCTGGACCCTCTCCAAAGCCACAATGTCCTCTTTGTAATTCCAGAGCCAATAACTGCACACAGTAGCATTCCCAGCAGTGCATTATACAACCTCGCCACCCCTATGCTTTCTACACTTTTGACTCTTATAACCAAGCACCTGTTAGTCTTTTAATTGCTGTGACCGCCATGTAACACTTTACATTTAATACTAATGCATTTCATGCACTCTCTTTCAGCCCAGTTCTGCAAGTCGTCTAAAATCTCCTTGGACCCGTTGACCACTCCCCCGAGCTTTGTATCCTGCAGTAGCACTGCAATTGTAGTTATGTCACTAATAGAATGGTTCTCAGTCTGTAATTCCAATGGAATTGTTACAGGTATAAGTGGGACCCTTACTGTATGTAGATGATGGCAAAGCTAATGTGCAGTGGCAGGAAGGAAATATATGTAATAAGGTCTGAAACACAGTGCTACTTTTAGAAAACTGAAAAACAAATTAATTTAAGAAATGCTGGACACGACGGCTGTACAAATATTTTGGTTTTGTATAAAAAACAGACATCAGAGAATCTATTTTGTGGTGCTTTGTAATGACTAATAATGACACATTCAGTTCCACACAAGGAATCACAGGATGACCCTAAACCGTACAATTCCTGTTTTTCATTCATCACAAAAGCATACAGCCTGCTTTGCTATGTTTGCCCAGCTGAAGACTTTGCACAGCCTTAAGAGCGATTCAAAGGTTTTACCCTACACCAAAGCTAGTTAGACCAAGCGTAGAGAAATTCAGGTGTCTGTTTAAGCAGATTGGAAAGCCTGGAACAGCTTAAACTGCCAGGCTAAGATTGGCTGACAGGCCCTCCTTTGGAAGGAGTAAACATTTGGTTTACTGGCCTATGGTTTTGATTATTTACAGTATTATAATCCTCATGAGAAACCCATGTGGGCGTTTCCCTCTGTGAATCAGCAGGGGGAATTTTTTCCACTGATTCGCTTCTCTCAGGCACTGATGAGATTAACGAAGGATTTTGAAAAGAGACAATGTCCCATTACAGGAAAGGAAAACAAAGTCATGAGAATACTTATTCATGGAGAGTGGTTTCATGTAGGATGGGAATGGAAATGTGTATTTAATCCCTAGGAATCTAGCCTCATGGTAAGGGACAACAGCAGACAAAGACCAGTTATTGTATCTGGTATCTAACGGTTACATGATTCTGATTGGTAAACTGACTGAGGCTAACGGTGCGGTAAACTTATAAGTCAACAGGATGTGATGACTGAAACAGAAAAGGATACAAATACTAAACAAGGAGAAAACAATCTGTTGCTCAAATAATTAAATAATCACATTTTTTCTGGATCCGAATCCCCCTGGCATTACACGAGCCTGCAGAATCCTAGCTGGCAGCTCCTTTGTCTGCTTGATTCCAGATTACGCTACTCTAAAAGGAACTGGCAAATAGGATTCTATAGGATTAGATAATGCCAGGTGGATTCAGTATTCGAGAAAAAGAACTCAGAACCCCGCATGACTGTAAACATCTTAAAAAGGTAAAGGGAAACTCCTGGGATCAGACTGGGCAAAGATGACAATTCAGGATGCAGAATGAATTATACAGAGAATGGATTTGTCCCTATATTGTTGGAAATGCTTTATAATCACATCTACTGCAAACAAGCACAGAACTGTAGGTAAATGATGATCGTACAGCCCACTGTCTAACAGGGTTATGCATTTTGTGCATTTTCACATGAAATAGGTTTCAAAATTGTATACAGTAAAAGGGTATGCAATTAAGAGGAATACACCAAGTTGGAGCGGCACTTCACTTTACTGTAAGCTGTCCAGAAACAGCACGGAGAGAGACTATAGTAAGCCCCTCCCGTGCCACACCCAATTATTCTCATCTCTGTCAACGATCATGAAACATATTGCTTCCCTTTTTAGAACTACTTCACTGGTTTAGTTTTTATTGTAGGGATGGGTAAAACATTCAAATCAATAACACAGGATAAGCAGGATAAGATGGTAGAGCCGAGGGGCGCATATCCACGTACGATTGTGTACCGTGCACAGCAGTCACCATACTTTTGGTTAATGGCGCCCAATTGGAAACATTTAGCTGAAGCGGAAAGCTTTAGTGCATGTTTGTGCAGGGATCATAACAGGGACAGTACATTGATAAATGTTAAGTTCATTTTAAAAACAGTTTGCACAGATATTCCTTCACGGGGCATCCCTTTGGAATATACAGTACTAGGAATAACCCAGCGTATGGTAAACAAACAGCTAATGTGTCTTAATGAGTGGAAACTGGTTGTGTTTGTGAGTCCTATGACTACTGGGACTTGAGAGTTACCATTGAAAACGAAATCCTTAACGCTGCCTTTTACTACAGGTAAAAAAAAAATTAAATGTTTTTTAGATACATAAAAATGAAAAGGTAACTATTTAGCCAAAATATATTGTATTAGAACTATTAGGGATAAAAACACTCAGATTTTAGAGAATTTAAGCTCAAAGAACACATTGTGAGCAAAACCAATGTTGGGAAACTTGTGTAGAGATTGGCTAACGGCTTGCTGTACAACAAGACACTCAGGATACACAATGCCTGCATTAGAAAACAGTAACACTAATAATGTACCACAAAAAAAAAACATTATTAATTGCAATACAGTGATTGAGTAAGAGTCAGTACACAGCATGCATTTATATCAGAGAATGGAATATTACTGGGCATTAGAGTGAGTATTGGCACTTATACAGTGGGACTTTGCAATACAAGTACCGATAACGTAAAATTTAAATACCAGCACAATAACAAATATGGAAAGTACGTAAATAAAGATAAGCCACAAACTTATATAAAGCTGATCTGCTCTTCTGTTCTGACACTGTAGTCCTTCTAAGAAGTATGTTCTGCATGTTAGGCTTGGTGGGCCACTGGTTAAAGGAAGGGGCTTGTTACCAGGAGGTTCCTGGTTCAATCCTGGCTCAGCCACTGACTCGACACTGAGTCACTTAACCTCCTTGTGCTCCGTCCTTCAGATGAGACGTAAAACCGAGGTCCTATTGTAAGTGTCACTGCACCAGCAGTTGTGATGCACAGTTCACCTCCTTGTCTCCGCAAGTCACTTAGAATAAAAGCGTCTGCTGAATAATAAGTCAAATGCTTCTTACTAGAAAGTAATGTGACTCATGCCTGTCGTGAGATGATGTGCTCTGTCACTTAGACAATGCCACTATAATGCTTTCTATTCTGGTCCTGTACTATCAGTAACCCCCGCATTATGTAAAAGATAGATTAAGTTCATCAGGCGATTTGATTTATTACAGAAAATGAAATCTGCTGCTGCAAAAAAAAATTGAAATAGAACAAGATTAGAAATAACTCCGAAGGATGAAGGAAGGAAAACAAAAATTAGGGGGACAGGTTTGATAGAGCCCTTCAAACATTTCCAACATGAGAAATACGGCAGAAAGGGCAGCAATAAAACAGGGACTGCGCCATATGCCAGGCAAGCAAAGCCCCAGAGTGGACCTGCCTCTGTTACAAAAATACATGAACACCATGGGGGAAGCACTGAATTCAGAGCGGAAGGGTTTGATCTTACGTAATCCCTATTGATATGGTTGCAAGCTGCCCTACATCTCTGTGCTTATAAAATGCACGCTTTACTCCATGCCTTGTCACAACCTGCTAGTTGTCAGCATTCCTGCCTATAAAAGTGCTTTGGAATGTCCTGTCCAATCCCATATAATACGGTTAACGTATAAGAGTGATCTGGACCTTATTTCATTCAATCAGGAAAATCCCTGTAAATCAGACAAATAAGCTGTTTTACAGATGCAATAACAAACTTGACTGCCCCTCTACCTCCCAAAGCACCTGGCACACCGATTCTCCTTCTCATGAATTATTGCTTACTTATTTATAAGGTTAAAATAAAGTCATATAATACCATTTTGCAATGCATTATTTATAAAGGAATTGACATAAAAGCCAAACCTGTGTTTCACTTCAGGTGAAAGTACTGAACTGTACCTGCGTTATAGCATGGCTCATTTAAAATGATTAAATCAATCATATTTACCATGTCGCCAGATCAAGGTCCTTTTTGGAAAGTTTATTTATTCTGGGTATTTTTCTTTTGTTGAGTTTACTGTCTTCATAAGCGGAGAACTGCTGTTGGGGGAACTGAAAACCTTGTTTTCTTCTTGGGGTGAAATATTGATCACCTTTTTAATTACTACAGCAAAAATAACGCAGTTTAAGAGTGGTGGCATTTTGATCTGTCACGGTTTAGATCATTACATCACAAGGTATTCTGAATTAGAATCCTGATAGAATGCTGGGGACTAAAATAAGCAACCTCGCCGTTCTTTAAATTCTCCCAAGAGTAAGGTCATGCAGCAAACAAATACAGGTAAAATAGTTATATATAAAAAAAAAAAGAAAAAGAAAAAATTATATAAATATATATAATTTACTTAATATACGACAGCTTACAACTCACAACAAAGGCCTTGGTCTGGGTAATTTAAAAGGGAAATAATAATGTGTATGATTCTTATTGTTATTTAGCTAAGAGAATCTGCACACGTACTGTATGTGCCACTCGTTAGCGCTTTCAAGCATGCGCTCATATTAATTACCCTGTAATACTGCTCCCTTACAGCACACCGCTCATCCTCAAACTCATTTACCACCACGGCACAACTGAAAAGGGTTTTAATTAGGAATCAGCCCGCAGCACTTGTCCTTGATGAAGATCGTTATTTGTAAGATCAAATAAAAATTACATTTCGCTGACTCTGGGGAACCTGTAGAACGAGCACCTAGGAGTCCAGATGAAATAGTGAACTGTCTCGATGTAATCTTAAAGGAGCAGTGCGTCATGCCACTTTGCACATTGTAGAAGGTTGTTACACCACCAGGCCCTGTTGAAAATGTTAGCTTTGTTTTGTTTCTAAAGACTCAGCTTGCATATGGAATTCATAACCCCTGATGAAGGATAGTTCAGGAAGGTGTTTAGTTCACAGAACGTCAAGGAGGGAGGCAGTCTGTGTGCCTACAGTTTACAGTAGGTCATGTAAACTGGAGCTTCTCAAACTCAGTCTTAGAGACCCCCTGAGTCGGATGGTTTTCGTTCCAACCGAGCTCTTAATTACTTAACTAGACCCTTAAATGAACTGATAATTTGCTTAATTAGACCTTTTTTTACTTGTTTCCAGTTGCAGTTCAAGTTACTTATCAAACGTTACATATGCAACTCTTTAAGAGCTGAAAACAAGTAAAAAAATGTCTAATTAAGCAAATTATCAGTTCAATTAAGGGTCTGGTTAAGTAATTGAGAGCTCGGTTGGAAATGAAAACCAGCCGACTCAGGGGGTCCCCAGGACCGAGTTTGAGAAGCCCTAAACAAACAGGGAAGTCAACAATAACCAGTAGGCAGTGCATAGATAGAAGGCAAAGCTAACATGTTGCATAAGACTATTACGGTAAACTACTTGGGTGCCAACTACTACTACCAAACTGGACCACACGATTAGGCTGCATGCTGAACAAATAGCAACCTTTTATTATAGCTTAAATAACAATGGGTTCTAATTATACAGTCATTTCCATTACACCAACGCATGACCCTATTACACAATGGGCTTAGGTCAGCTCTGTGGTAATATAAACAGAGCTCAGAACAAATATGGTTATGCGATAATAAAATGTCCAATTTAGTTTGCGTCTTCATTAAGAGCAGGACCTAAATTTGGATCACTGAAAAAGGTTGCTAAAACACGACTTTAAATCACATCACGTCAGCATAAATTTACAGCTACTGTGCCAACACCCGTGGCAATTACTGTACAGAGTCTGTAAAATCGTGTGTGTGTGTGTCTGTGTACTGTAGATAACACATGTGGAATGGAGATACTGTACATAACACCCAATAAATCGCCAACACCATTTGCCTGAGAAACGCAGACTTGAAAATAACATTTAACCTAAATTATAGGCAGCTGAAGTTCAAATCTGCAGTTATTTTCCAATTGCTTACACCTACCCCCTGTTATTCCAGAGGAACACGTGGTCTCGTTGACCAAGACTGGGTATCAGCATGAGTGGGTATTGTTTCCACAAGCCTGAGTTGTGCTACAGGGCGGACCAAGCTGAAAACACAGAATCAGTTACTAAGAGGTTATTTTATAACCCTGGTGTCTTATGTAAGCATGTGGTAAATGAATTCACTTTTCCGCCTATTTCCATAGAAATCACACAGTAGGATAGGCTATAGGAGCCTTAAGAACCTTCAAAAATAGACTCCGGAACAGGTTTTTTTGAAAGCTGCTACTGTACAGAGGACAATAATACAGCACGGAATATGTATGAAAATAAACTGCAGTGCTATTTATATGGTAATCAATATGAGACAGAAAATCAGATGCACTTTTCCCCTCTTGCCATTTCCCTACCGTTGGGTTTTTATTACAGCATCCTTCTTATGACACCATTACCGAGTGCTCTTCAATAGCACTGCGCTGGTTCTGCTGTACAGAAACAGCAGCTCCATTGTATATTTTGACACACGGCAGGGTATGAATCCACACCTGCAAGTGCACTAGTTGCTACAGTACCATTCCAATGCTGCTGTACAGCTTGTGTTCCATATCTCTGATCATGGCTCTGCTGATCTGTCCAGAGACAACATCCTCACTTCTACAGTAGCAGCTTTTACATGTAAACCTAGAGCTACAGTATCCTTAAATCACTGTTTCACCTTTCAGCCTGTACCTGTACTATACTGGGACAATATGTATCCTAAATAATTAAGAAGCAATCAGTCCAAGAAGGACACAGCCAGGTTGAAACTATGCGTTTAAAATGTCATTATTAAAACCAAATGACTAGGCACCACAATCAATAACATTTTAGTTCAACAGCTTCCATTCAATGTAAGTTTAAAGCTGGTTCAAAAAGCATCTCCAATTAAAACTACACAAGATAAACTAAACCCAATCCGAAATGAAATATCCGTATCAGACCACAAGGCCCAGCAGAACCACTGAAATGTGTTTGGTACTGGTACACATGAACAAATCTACTGACACAGAAAAAAAATAAAAATAAATAAGAGCTCCAAGAACAAGCTTGTTACAGTAGCAGCCAAACCAATTCACTCACATCAATACTGATTAGGGTCAAAGAAGCCTTTCAGACAAAGCATGAGGCAGATGACCTTGGCTACCAGCTACCAGCTAAGTGCAATTTGTCACAAGGCAGGAATCTGGAGCAGTTTCTGAGATCCATTATTCTCTGACCCACCGCCTCAAGGGTTTGGTTCGCGTGGCCCTCTTCAGTGTAAGGCTAATGGTTGCGATTTTGCATTAAAAGCAGGAATCCACGAAGGGTGTACTGCACCAATACTAACACGCCAGAGCACACAGAATGGAGCTGTCTGTCAATTTCAACGACTGCTCATTTGTATTTAACGTAACAGAATCCGACAACGTCTGTTTTTTTTTATTCACCTTCTCTGACATGCTGCAGATTTTCCTTTTCTTAAAATGTCCTTTGCTTACCTCAATCTTTATTACATAGGTTTGAGCCCGAACACAGCCATCAGAAATCCCTAGCTAAATCAAGACTTGTGTTTCACAATTCCCAATGAGAAGACTCCGATGTCTAAAGACTCTGTCATACACCTTTGTTCCTTTACCAGTCGAGAAAAAAAATGCATTCATGTTTACTGGTTCTTTGGTTATTGGCTGGCTAAATCCCTGCTATTATTGGCCAGTAAGTATGCTGTATGCACAAAACGACATGCACTGTACACACAAAACCGTGTGCGTGAGACGTACCCTCAGCTGTAAAAAGCCAGTTTAATCACTGGATGTGCATAATGTAATGATCTTCCAGTCACCACCAATGCCAAAAGATGAATTCTCCCCTCTCTGGCACAAAACAAACAGCCACTCCTTCAAATCAGGTTACCCTACATACAAACGCTGCTATTGTGACATCTCTGAATACGCAACTGGACACTGTCAAACAATGACATCACCAGCCCCTGAAATGGGTGCAATTTTACCAAGATCTTACTGTTTGAACACTAAAGAGATCGTGTAAATAGCAATTCAGTTTGAATGAAAACGGCACTTACAGAGAACAAAAGGCACTTGGGTTGGGGTTCGGGGGAGCAGATGCATTACTTGCTAAAACATTTTAAAGCTCCTGAAAAACATACACTAATCAAATGTTGTTTTTCATCTAATTAGAATTAATTCAGCTCACCAAACCATTTGAATGCAGCAAATCAAAACTCATTTAACCCATGTATATTGTCTGCAGGTATATGCATACAATATCTTCTGTTAATTGACTAAATTAGCACATTATTACATGTATTGTACTGTATCAAATTACTGCAAAAGCACATAGCTTAATTTTCACAGTTTACCTTACTTCCTGCAGCAGCTCTTACAATGCCATGCATTGGAAGGAGCGGTTTGTCTTCTGTGGATAATTATTTCCTTGGTAATGCTAACACAGTACCGTGCAGTATATAGTACAGGGTGACTGTGAATTTGTGGGAACAGTATCTCAGATAATTTAGCAAGAGCTAGGCAACACTGGTAAGGGCTTCAGCAGTAAGCTGCAGGGGCAGGCATCTGCAGTGCATCAAAATAACTACAGGCACTTTCATTTGCCAAAGCTTACCACTTCTGTTTTAAGAAAATAAACCCTCCTGGATGAGCTTCTGCAACACAGGTGACAGGACAGTCTATCTTGATTAATGTTTTTATACTGCACAGGCTTAAATGCAACTCTGCACATTTAATGAAAAAAAAGATAAATTCCTATTAAAAGGTATGTTTGTAAAAAATATGTATATTTCCATGTTCTACGTAGTGTATTAAAATAAATACATTATGCATTTTCAACAAGACCTGTCTATACCTTAGCCTACCTACGCTATGCGTTTGCCTATTCCATTAGTCTGAATACCAGACTACAACATTGTGTTAATATGCAGCAAAAAGGCAGACCTCAATTGGAAAACAGAATAAACAGCATAAAAAAGATGAAAAAAAAACGGTGCTATACTGTACCTGCATGTTGTCTGAGGTAAACACCTCCATATCAATCTCACAGGCGATCAGTGTCAGCAGCTCCAGTTTCATATTAAGAGCTGGCATTCCTTTTTGCAACCAGAAATAAAAAGTCGATCTGAAAGTCGACAGCAAACGCGTGTCCCCCCCCCTTTTTTTTTTTTTTTTTTTTCACTGGTGCTTTTCAGGCTGCTAACCAACACAAAGGTATCTGATGTGCGGCTGTGATTCTGCTCAGTCCTGCCTCTGTTTTCTGCATCGACAGTGCAGTGCACTCACTCTGTGATTCAGTGTTCTGTGGAGCACATGCAAAAGCAGCACAGAGACGCACCAGCCAGAGATCATTCAAACCTAGCGCTGACGTCAATGTGCTTGCTAATGCGCAGTACTGCTGTAGGCTGCTGCTGCTGCTGCTGCTGCTGCCTGTAGCTTTGGAGCTTGCATGGGAATATTGCAGACATTGAAAAATTAAGTGCTCTGTATTTTAAAGAGTGTTTGTAAAATATACAGAGTAGGTTCATTCACAGAACACACAATGAGTGTTAATCTTAACAGTCTGAATTAGCTAGATACTACAGAGCTCCTACAATAAATCTAAAGGAATGGAGATTTTGATATGCATATACAAAGCAAACCATAATTTCTTTGCAGGTAAAACAGTATGCATTTTTTAAACTGGCTTCTTTCCTCTATCAGACCAACAGAATTGTTTTAGAATCTGAAGTTGCTTGACTAACCCTGTATATCGATTCCTGATAAGAGAGACTACCATGCCATTCTGTGCACTTAAATGCATGGAAATACCTCGGAGCAGTATTCTGCATTCGAGGGGAAATGTCTTTTCAAAATGTCATTTTGCGTACTGATGCAGCCCTTAAGCACTTAATGTGGATTTTAGTAATGCATTGTTATTAACTTTACATGCACTGACTCTATTTGCAACTGCCGAAGATTTGTAGAAACAAGTACAACAGCTTTGTATGCACATTGCCTACATTGGGGGTTTTTCTGTCTCCAGCTGAAATCCATGCTGTTTCATAAGCCTGTCTGATAATATTACACATGGCTTTTATTATCTGTTTGGAAAGGAACAGCTTCACCCAGGCAATGAACAGATGAACAGCCCTTTAGCGAATGCACAAAAATTAAGCTACAGAATATCTTTATCAATTTTTTCTAACATCCAATGATCTTTAATAATGCAAATCGATGAAACAACACATCAGCCATCTTACAGGCTTTCTTTGTTGACGCTAAACCTCAAAACAGGCCGTTATTCGGTGAACTCATTCTAAGATAAAGCAGAGCGCTGGGTGATTACTGTAACAAGAAATGTAAACGTTCTTTATCTCGTCTCACACGGCTCCTTATTTTCAAATGTTTTAACGAAGATATGCACTGAAAAAAATAATAATTGTTTATAGTACTGTATAATTAAAAAAATGTTAATTAGATTTGCCTGAATCGCAAAGACTACAGAGTTGCTTAGTAACTCAGCCGAGCCGAGGAGCCAACAGATTACTTCCATGTACAGGCTCCGGCATATTTACCTTGAACAGTAAATAAACAGTAATTTATGTTCTGCATCCACATTCATTTTATCTGACAGAGCAAACAAGAGCCAGGATTATAATCAGAATGAACACTGGATGTTTGTTATTTCAAATATATATAATAGATAAATATTACAGTACATTGCTGATCTACAAAAAAAAAGCTTTCAAGGACTCAAAGGTCTCTTCTTCAGGTGAACATAGAAGAGACCTTTTATGTCTTGAAAGCTTCTGATTAACTATTGTTTAGTTAGTCCAATAAAAGGCATCGCCTCTCCTCTTTGTCCATCATCTCTGGACTGATATGGCTACCATTTCATCTATCAAGAAAAAAAAAATAATTCAAACTGGAAGGAAAGTAAGACACTGGTTTACCAGTTTCTAATGGCAATACAACTCATCCTTCTTCACCTTCGTAGTTAACTGTAACACAGTAATTCTTTCAGAGTCCTAATGCTTAAATACAGATTATATTAATATACAGTGCATACTGGGGTTGGCCATAGCGTTGCTAATTGGGAGAAGGGTGGATGGGTGGCTGGGACAGTATTGTTTCAGTCTGCATAATGCTCTTCAGGAAAAATGTGGGACCCTTCCTTCATGATCACACCCTCCTGGGACTTCTTTTAGGGTAGAAATCTGCAGCAGTCTGTTCTCCAAAACGGCCCACCACCCATCTTGAGATTGTTCTCTGTGTACAACCCTAATGATCCGAAGCACTTTAGCCACCTATCAGATCTGCTGTCTGGACCACTGTATGGGACACTTACTAGGAACAGGGAGATGCAGCTTTGATATATTACAGCAATACACGGACACGGGGGGCAGTTCCTTTTAATAGTACAGAGTGTACAGAAGAGCCTGTCTAACTGTGCAACAACAGCAGTATGTTCTCTTTGTGTAAATCTGCGTGGTCACAGCTGGCATCAAGAATCACAAAAACAACTCAATCACGGTAAACACTCAGCGGGACAAGGGAATCACAGAGTGCACTGCTGTACACCGAACTCCGTGACAGGTTCCCATGATAAACTCCATCCGTCTGTTTTAATCCGCGCATTGGCAAACAGCGTGGTTACTGCTATCCACAGCACTCTCGGTGCGTCCCTTGTCTGTGCTTTAACTGCTGTTCTGGAAATCACAAGGGGGTTAAACTATAGGCGCGATGCGATCGTTACACATCACACTGTACAGGCTACAATATTTACCACGAGTCATGTGATGGGCCTCCTCCTTTCTTAGAAGGATAAAATGATTGTTAACGAGGGGATATTGGGTTATGCAGTAAATTCAGACTATTCGGTGTGTATTTTTGACAAGTGCCCAAATACCGTAATAAATTACGCTCCATTTAGAAAAAATGTGTTGATATTGATCTAGTCAAGTAAGTCTTTCTGATTTGCTATGAAACACTACCCGCCCAGGTCCCTGTTGGAGAGCTGTGCAGTGTCATATATGATAACTTGCTTTCTCTCTGCAATTTAATATAGCTTTTAAAAGAGATCAGACACAATGGGTACATTGAAACGTTAAAAGCCTCTGCCACCTCTTGCACAATTAAAGGCTTCACGGTGTTTTAATTAAGAACCCAAGTCAGCATACAAGAAGTACTTTCCTCCAAAAGGCTGGTGAATTATTATGCTATTTTGAGTCAAACATCTACATTGAATAGTTCCAGGCAAAAACATAAATGAAATATAACGATGAAACATATATTCATTCAAACAATATATTTTGTATTATTCAATAAAACATTTTTTGAACGTTGTTATATCCTGTAAACTTTATCACACTGAAATTTCTCATCCCAGCAATCTCACAGCCCAGCATGGGGTCTGTCAAAATGCAATGTGTTTCATCTTCTGTTCCATCTTCAGCACTTCACATGTTTTTGCAAGTAAGGATTAATATATTCAGCTCCCAAGAGCCTATTGGACTACAAAGGGCTGTGTAATGATTAATATGTACCACAAAACATAACGACCAGATCACAAGGTGTACATGTGTAATGAAGCATCAAGAATCATGAACACAAACCATAACGACCAGATCACAAGGCGTACATGTGTAATAAAGCATCAAGAATCACGAACACCACAAAACATATCCTATTTGCTTTAACTCTGAACATTTTTTTTTTGATGAATACAAGCAAACCTGATATTCATGAAGCTGGAGTACAGGCACACGATTCTGTTTCCTGAATGTCACAGATGAAAGATAACTAAAGCATTGTGAATACAAGGGGTCTTATTAAACAGTGCTTGGAAAAAGAGACGATTCACTTCAAACAGTTGAGGAAGCGCTTAGTAAACTGGAAACTTGTTTTGAATAAATAAAACAGCTCTTTTAAATCAGAACAGTCAAGTCATCTGCATGTCGTGCAAAGATCTGACTTCTGGCTTCTGTAATTATTTATATATCGTAGACTGTCAAGCAAGGAGTTTTGCAGGGCCAACGTTACAGGATAAAACCGTTTACCAATGCCCATGGACAAACAAAAGCTCTCAAGACAGCTCCATGATATATACAGGTATTATAGAACAACCCTTGTAAATGTTTACCATAATAAAAGCATGGTAAAGCATAGGTAAGCATTGTAAAGGATAGCAACGGTATGGTAAAGCATATTCATAAACATGGTAAACCAGGGAAAACAATGGTAAATGCATACTGTAGTACTTGTATAACCAGGGGGAAAGAGTGGCAAAACTGCAACAGTACTGTGGTAAACTTTTATAAGAGAACCAACAAAACCAACTGTTTGACAAAAAGGTCTGAACTGGTGCATATAGGGTGGTAAACGTGCTATTGTATAAAGTGTCAGGATATGCCTTTAGGAAAATCCTACAATCAATGCCAGTGTTGAACAAGAAATCCATATGCAGTTTGTTTCTAATTAAGGATGCTGTTTTTTTTGTTTTTTTTCTAGAATGTGTTTTATTTTTATGCTGCAGCCACAGCAAGTAGCCAAATACATACTGGGATTAAACGGCAACAAAAAAAAACACCCGCCATAACACTGTCAGTATGGTGTAAACCCATCGTGACAAGCCTGTAAATCTGAAAAGATTTACTGCAGGACATCAGGTAAGTATGCAGTTTTAAGTCTTTTTTTTTTTTTTTTTTTTTCAGATCCAGTATGCCCGTTCTTTCGTTTGCTCCCTTTTAGAACGAGGTTTGTCTGATAGGAGGATACAAAACCTATCTCCGCAAGCCCAGCAACAAACATGCTTCCCTAAAGAGAAACTCATCCCCTGTGCTATGTGTGGCTCTGTTACATAAATGCCACTATACTGCTTTAACTGGGTTAACCAATTAGGCCATTACAATGTACTGTACCCAAAGTTAGGAACATTGTAATGATGCACATTATTAGTTAGATGCACTAGATACTAAATTTAAAATGTTATAAATAGATATTTCTGTTGTTTCTCTCTTTTACAAAGTTATAATAAAGTTATACAGTAATACCCTAATGAGAGCACTCTCCTGTAAAGTAGAAGGCATCTTTCTGCCTTACAAACAATGTTGACAACATGTGTATCTGCCACGAAGGATAAAAATAACATACACAGGTCTCACGATCATGAAAAAATAGGTCAGCATGACCTACAACAACAGCATCTAGAACAGCACACATTACTAGAATACAAGCCCATGCATGCTTTCATTAGACTGGTGGCTCCCTGAAACAGCTCCCGCAATCAGCCTGCAAGTTACTGTGAAAAAAACAGGGTCGTCTGCATCACCATGATACAGTATGGAGTAACGTCTTGTAAGAGATAGCCATGCAGATTGGTTCTCAAGATGCAGCCTTCAACAACCTTTCATTGAAAGGCAGGTCACCATGACTGCATTTACTGACGAGTCATTAGATTTTGAAGATAATAGTCAATCGGGGCAGTCAGTCTTTACACCATAGGATCATAAAAGGGGGAGGGGAGGGGAGGGGAGGGGGAGAGGTACACACACAAAAAAAACATTTAATTGTTTTATTTATTTCAAAGTGAACAGCAGCTAATAAGTACACTGTTGCAGAGTCTGTACTTTCTTCATGTATAGTCGGCTAGACTGGCACAAGAAGAATCAGACAGACCAAGTCATGCTACAATCACTGCCCGCAGTTACTGGCATCAGCCAAGAGCAGAGCAGCACTCAATTCTAGCCTCCCCTGGACTGAACAGACTACTACTCTGGCAACCAAAACAAGAGTCACAAAATAACTGATTATTTCTAGCGCAGGACTGTTTCTATTAAGAGATTGATAAAAACAAAAGTCATCTTAGTAGGTACTTGATGACTTGGTACAGAGCTGGAAAAGACACCAGCTATTGTCCGATCCATAAGTTCAACTAGCTTATATCAGTCAAAGCTGTGCTTTTACATTACATGAGGCCAGGGTGTTCTGCCAATCAATTGTCCAATCGAACCTGACCTTATTCTGCACAGGTTTTCATTCCCTTCCAATTCGGTCAGCTCCATTCAAACATGCACATGGTTTGTAGTGGCCTGCCCAATCAGAGTGGAAGTGCACATCGATTTACCTTGCAGGGATGGATTTTCAAACCCATCCCTGCCAAAATCACACACAATATGTGTATAATTACATGTGCATGGCATCTGCCCTGTCACGGGTACTTCAGTCTTTCTATACAGGGTGTGTTTAAATACAGATTCAACAACATTTTCCATTAGTTTTCTTGAACTTTCAAGCTGTTTTTTACACTTGCTCTGCTAACATTATGTCACTTTAAGGCTTTAACAAAATAAAATAAAAAATAAAAAGCATGTTGAGCAGGCCTAAATATAGTATAATATAGTAATATAATACATTGTAGTTGTTTTAACCCTAAATCCTACAAGCTAATTTAATAAAATCCTCGTCAGAACCTTTGTGTATAGTATGAGAGCAGCATTTACTTAAACAGTTCACTCTGAGCTGAAGAGATGCAGCAATGCATACGACAGCTTCACATAGCTGCTGCAGTTGTCATAATCTAGGCCATTCTATTTATAAAGCTGGACAACAGGCAAGCACGCTAATGCACGCTAATGCAGGCTACTGCAGTTTAAAAGCTCCAGGTACTGAACAATTTTGTTGTGCAAGAACAGAACAACATTCACGCTTGTTCTGTATAGAAGCTTAGTAATTTACAGAAAGGGTGTTTTACAATAACTAATTACTTTGTGTTTAGCTGGTTTCACTGATACACACCATTCTTGAAGTACACTCCCTTACCTAAAAACACATGAAGTAGTGCAAGACCAGTGCTAATCGTGGTCTGTAAAACTAGCGCCAGTTTCTTATGCTGACAAATACATGAAAGAATGGGCATGGATACACATTGAAAGCATTATGAGCAGCTACGGTAAGCTAGTAATGGCCTGTAAAGCCCACATGAGGAGAGAGCCTAACATTGCTATTCAATGAAAATACAGAATGTGCATGAATTGATTGAATAGGATGTTTATTTCTGGTAGTGTAAACTGTTCTGCAGGGGGGGGGGGGGGGGGGTTGTTTAACTTGATTTTTTTGTATTTTGCTTAAGAGAGTAAATCTAAGGTCTCAGTGAATCGAAGAGCTGGGTATTATTATTGTTATTATTATTATTATTATTATTATTATTATTATTATTTATTATTATTATTTTGTCATTTAGTAGACACTTTTATCCAAAGCAACTTACAGAGACTAGGGGGTGAACACTGCATCACAACTGCAGCTGCAGTGGACCTCGGTTTTAAATCTCATCTGAAGGACAGTAAAGGAATATTTAGAGAAAGATGATAATAACTTAGTATAAGAGCATCAAAACTCAGAACCATTTATAATATTTGCAAACACCAAAACATTGTAAGGGGAATGTAAATTAAAGAAACAATGCCATTTAAAGATACTTGCTCTTTAAGTTAGAATTGCACTGCAGTGGAACACAACTTAATTCCAGGAAGGACTGGTGGAAATATAAAAGCATTTTACATGGTCAGGTTGCATTCAATGCAGGGGGCCAGAAGCTTTTGCACCAGCGGAGGTTTAAAACCACAAACAAAAACAACAACAACAAAAAAAACCACTGATGATATTGATAATGTAAACTTGTGCATGCACTGAACATGACCTTGACCGCCCCCCAGTGTCAGCTCTCACACACCTTAGAGGCATCCCCCTCTAGGATAACAACAGGACAAAGCACCACACAGAAAAATGTTGTCATAGCATGCTCTGCCAATTTACAGGTAGGCTATTCATTTAAAGTTGCTGACAGCACTGGCCTAGAATCACACTTTCCCTCCCCAGTCCATGGGAGCACAAAGGCCAAGCCAAGCCAAGCAACTCGGCATGACCAGGATTCAATCGAGCAGGCTCAGGACTGTCTGACTCGCCCCACTGTAGTGCCTTGTACCGGATGAGCCACTCACCCTATGATGTTCATCTTCGAATACTGCTTCGTGAACACTGCAGGCGAACAGGGAGGTAGGCAGGCCACTCAAGTCCATCATCTCGTCCAGGTCCCCGTCGTTCTCTCCGAAGACCATCTCCTCCTCCTCCTCCTCCTCTTCCTGGTCACTGTTGTAGGAGTCGGTCTGGCCGTTGCTCCAGCACTTCACACTGTCTCTCAGCATCGTGGGGCGGGAGAGTGCTGGGGAGCAAACTAGATCAGTGCGTGGGCTCAGCTGAGGAACAGAACACTTGGGAACCGGTAAGAGGGTAATGTTACACACCGTTTTAAACAACTATAGATTTCAGAATTTCTCCAGGCGCTCAATGCAGCGACTTCTAGCGGTAGGCAAACGACGGTGCGAGTGGTATTAGAGTATCAAAAAAAAAAAGGCATAAAATTACTTTCAAAGAACATACTAAAACAACCAAACATATTACAATGCAACAGTGTACGATTTTTGGTCCTTAATTCTGGTACATAAGAAACAGTAGGATATTGTATTTCTAATGAGACAAGACGACCTTTGCATATTTGCAACTTTGCTTTGTTATAAGAATAATAATACTATAAGCACCGCTATTTTACGTTTGCATGTAGATATTTAAGAATAACCTGTTAATAATATCATATTCATAGGCGTAATGTTATTGTTCAGAAATGCACATGGATATTAATAGAAAATATATATATATATTAATACAAAGAGTTATCTGCAACATTAAAATAAACATATTTGTCATAAAGACACTGTCAATATTACTAGAAACAGACATGACAACAATCAAAGAAGATAAAAACAGCAACAAATGATTTCCGGGCTGTCTCACTCTCAGTCACTCGCACTGCCAATGTCAAAACGGCAAGGACGCGTTTCTGAGCTTAAACGTACACATACAATAAAAAAAATAAAAACTGTAAACTACTCGTAAACGATATCTTTTCCCATCTCTATTTAACCGCAAAGTAGCAATTGATAGCAAAATGTGCAACACGTAAATATTGCATTATCTTTGTGCAGTACTCACCACAGTAATTATAATCAATGAGACAAATGTCTTAATTAGTTTATGTTTTTTATTATAACGCAGAACATGCCAGCTAGGGATAGATTTACTCCTACTGTCATGCAGTGTAAAGTTATCAGCTAAAACTTAAATTTGCATTAATATTATTTCCCCTTGGAACATCGGTTTTCATGTAACAATTTGGGATACACCCTACATTGTATAGAACAGACCGGGGTTCTGACCAATCCTCTAACGAGTTTTTCGTGTGTTGCCCAATGAGCGCGGTGGTAGGCTGGCTCTTGACGGCAGGCTTGGTGGCGATCGCTCAGTAAACACACAGTTCACCGGGGAGATTGTCCCTGCCTGTCGTTAACCTCGTGTTAGAAATTTCGCCACCTGCTGATGAGAAAAGAGAATGACAAGCGACCCAACCAGTCGTGGTGCTGTATGTATTAACCCATTTCAGTGTCATTATCCTAATTTCAGGACAGGCTACTTGGTAACCAACGTAATAAGTAAAAACAAACAAACAAAAAAAAAAAAACAATAATTAACTGTATGATTCAATTCAAACTGTCGATTGGTTGAAACTGCGCGCATTAGTCCATAAAAAATAGTCCTTACTAGCCCATTCTACTGCACAAGCCACATATACTGCTGTACATTCTATCGATTACATTGCAAATCACCTGTCACCTCCTGCTTACTGTTACTTATTCACAGATACAGTAAGTTGTTAACTCAGTGGTGGCCCATTACTCACATCACATCACACAGAGGCAAACCCAAAAACATTTAACATGTAGGGGCATGCCATGACGACCTGTTGCCATGGTCACATCAGAGTCCAATGCAAACTAACGACAGTAGTACTGCTTATATTGAGGTGTGTTGCTGTCATGATGCAACTGCAATGCTATAAAAATCAAGTGCAAGCTACTCAAATAAATAAATAAATGAGAACATAAACTACAGGGGGCTGAACAGATAAATACTGCTGTACAAAGCCCAAACTGAACTTATTATCCATTCCAGTTTAGGACTGTGCTCCAGTGATTATAACTGACAAAATAATTTTATAGTTTGTGCCTGTAGCGCAATTTGATTCCACTCATTATTTTAAATGCCTTTTAAAATCATACATGAGTCTTTTTTTTTTTTTTTTTCATATTTAAAATAATATTGTATGTATCCCAGGGGTGTATTCACTTGGTGGGGGTCCTGGGTCAGGATATGTCATGGGGAAGTTTGAGGACCCCTAATATACCGGGGGGGGGGCACTTGTATGTTTTGGGGGACCCTTATCCCCCACGTGTCCTGTATTTTGAACCCTGCTTGCGTGGGTAGAGAGCATATCCAAAGCCAGGAGGCAAAGAGGGGAGCAATAACTACAGATATGGAAACCCCATTCATGGACACAGTCACTCATAAAGGTTAGCTTGGGGATTGCTCTTTCCTTTAGCATCACCAGTTCTGCTGCAGGCTAGGCTAGTTCAGCCATTAACTTTCTGGGAGATTGAAGATTAACTTGTGTGGTTGGACCCCACACCTAAGCCACAAGGAAACAATCCAAACAAAGTATCTCTATGCCAGTGAGTTGATAGGAAGCTGTGATAAGATGGTTTATATCTGGTAGCAGGGGAGGGGGGAGGGGTTAGTCTGTTCAGAAAGCCGGTGGACGAAGTAGACTAGTGTCTGAATTCTGACCAGTTTTCAAAGATGGGATGCGCAACGAGCTTCGATGTGAAGTCAGAGAACCCTCCGACAGACCCTGCAGGTAGGAGCTTCTCTTCATCTTAAAATAGTTTTGAGGGATATTTCCTTTAATATTACACCCACTGAATACACTGCGGGCAAAGGATGCTGCCCACAGTGACTCTGTCAGCAGTGCACACGTTGAAGAAACTAGAAATAGTCTTCTTTTGTGATATATGTGTGTGTGTGTGTGATTTTTTTTTTTTTAAATAATGTAACTAAGTTATTACTGGTGTTAATAAAAATGAATCTGCACAGTTTCACTTGTCAGCTTTCCCTTGAATTAACAGGGTATGTATAGAAATGACAGTATCAGTAGAAACTAAATTTAGGTAGAACTATAAGAAGAAGAAGAATATATTGTAAATTATTATTTATAAGGATTATTACAGTGTATGTACAATATGTCACTGTTAAATGCTTTGTTTTATAACCAGTGTGTGTGTGTTAAGATATGAATAGCCTTTATGTGTCTATCCTTGTATCTCTCTCTTTTTATCTCTCTCTATATTGTATGTTTTACATTCATAATAGCAAGGTGTGTATTCAAATACTATAATAGGGAGGTACCGCTATATTAAGAAATACATTTCTTGTAATTATATGATGCATTACCTTTTTGGGGAGGAAGTACATTATTAATTGAGACTGAAGAATAGTCCGTGGAAACCTTGTTTTAGAAAGTGACCACATTAAATAATATTTAACTTTTAAAAAATGTTGTGCAATACTTGTGCACATACTTTGCATTCAATAACATTGCTGTCATTCAGAGCCCACCGTACAGATAAAGGAAAAGACAACCTATACAGGACTGGTACTGGTATTCAGTCAAAACATATGCAGAAAGAAGAGTCAACACTATTGCCATTTGCAGTCTCTCAAATAATGAACCCATTTATAAAGGTATGCCTGTAACAGATGCGAGGGAATATTGATGGTAGCAGTTTCACATAAAATCGGATTATTTTCCCTTGTTTTTGTGAGATGACATTTCCAATACCACGAAAGGAGGCTTGGTGGACCAGTGGTTATAGAACCAGTCTTGTTACCGTGAGGTTCAAGGTTCCAGGTTCAATCCCATCTTAGCCACTCTTGTAAGTGGCATCTACAGCAGCAGTTGATGCCTAATTCACCCCCCCTAGTTTCTGGAAGTCACTTTGGATAAAAGCATCTGCTAAATAATAACACGCATGCCAGATGTACAGCATCTACACAGACTGGGTAGCCGCGTTTGAATAATAAAAGCTTGCCTGAGTGTGGTGGATGTATAGCTAGCTGACTAACACAGCGACTGCATGAATTGACTAGAATGATTAATAGGTGTGTTTGTTCTTTTATTTGCAGCTTCTGTTGATGAGGGGCTGGAGCAAACCGTCGTGGATGGTAGGACTGCTTAATAAAAATGATGCATGCCTTTTATTCCACGTTCCAAGTGAATGTGCAGTCTGTGTGGGACAGGCTCAACACGGTGTGTCAGGGGGTGTTTAGGTTGCAGAGCTGCAAGAAAAAGTTAGCACGAAGCTTATCGCCAGGGTTCCTCAGCTCTCCCAAGACAAATGACGAAAACCACAACCTAACGTTCGTTACCGCGCTATTTTTAGATTTGTTCTGTCCGATTTGGAAATTGCCTATGAATTTTTACTTGAAGAAACCATTCAGCACTCATGTGTGTTCAAATTATGTTAACAGAAAAAAAAAAAAAAAAAAAAAAAAAAAAAAAAACACAGTATACCGATAGAGATGTCTTAAATAGATACAAAAAATAATATGACGCCGTATCCAAATTATATGCGCACAGATTGTAATTGCATGTCGTTGTTAACCCGTTAGCTCCCAGATTGCTGTCCTTGGGAGGCTAGATTGATCACGTACTAAAAACAGAATTGTCATGTTTTACAGCCCAACACAGATCAAATAAAGAGCAGTCTGATGAAAACTCAAATCCAGTAGCAGACGCTGGACACAGAGGGCCTGCAATGTCTGCACAGCCAGGGCAGAAATACAGCCTAATACATCCTTTTATAGCTGGCAGCAAACCCAGAAGAAATCACATTGCTTCACAAACCAGTTTTCTCAAGTACCCATTTATCCTTATTACAGGCAATCACTGTGACACACAGAACCCGTTCAGATTGTGATATTACACAGTCTCGTTGCAGTGACCTTTTCAGTGTCAGACTGTACTGAGAGTGCATGGGTTTGATTTAATATTAGAACCCTGCGCTACTTATCCCTGGAAATTATTTAGAGAAAGGCCAGGTGGCACTCATATGCCAACTAGAGGTTTGTCCTTGCATTAGGGAAGTATTGCCTTGGCTTTACAGTGCATTAGCACAACAGGTTTGAAAACGATTTGCAGGTCTATATAGCCCGCTTCCTAGTTTAGCAGTACAGACCACACATCTGGGCTTGCATGCATGTCCACATAGAATGTAACATCCTCTACAATAAGCTATTGTATCATTGAAACGGTTTCTGAAATCAAAACAACCAAAAAATAAACGTCATCAAATTAACCTTTAGTTACGTGCAGAGTGCTGCTCCACACACGATGGTGCTTATTGATCTGGGGTTATGATATACACAGTATGGTGTTTAAATAATTTCTGATTTCTTTATCTCTGAAATTGCTGAAGCCAACCAGAAAAATTATTTCAAAATATTTAGATTTACGAGGAAGAAGAAACATGTATTCAAATTCATTGAAAAAACTCATTGAGCGATAATCAAATTTAAGAAAGAAACTTTTTTTTAATGCAGATGTATTTCCTCTGCCATGTACAACCGTTTAATGATATTAACAGTTTAAAAAAAGATCACAAACCTGCTCAGAGTTAACAACAGCACCCTTCTGCCACTCACCGTTTCTTATCTCTATGAATGAACTGAATCCACAGGGCAATTGTCTTCTGTCTTTGCACTTACTTAAATTTTGGGCTCCGACAGTTTAAAAATGTATCGTTATTTTATCACCTTGTATTTTGAATGTTTTGTTTTTTTTATTGTAGATTTAGAACAGGTTGCGGACACTAAAACAAACAAACCACAACTTGACTTGCAAGCAGAAAACATAGAAAATGCAGAAGGTAAGAGACATTAGCTTTATTTGCTATGCTGTATTTCAATGGATTGTACTTTAAATGCACTATTTTACCCAGATAAAACAAACGTTAAGATGGAGCATGGTGCATGAGAGTATAGATGGTCTAGCAAACTCAAGAGAATAAAAGCAGTTGACATATGCATGCATCACAGCATTGTGGCTTGCTGGACTTTGCCACTCAGCCACGCCGGGAACTTGCAGCCTCTTAAAAATGTGATTGACACAGCGCTGGGAAATAAGCAGGAAAGTAGTTCCCTTGGCAAGGCCAAAAATATGACGGTCTGGGGAGGAGGAGGGAAGTGGAAAGCATGGCATTGTAAAGAGGGGCAGGTTTGAATGTATCTGGCTGCTACTGATTGAAGGCTGATGGAAGGATTAGCCTCCTTAGTCTGATGTCGGCTTGTTTTGTGATGGCATGGAAGGTTGCAAGGATTTTTTTTTTTGTCAATCATAATATAATGATGTACAGCTATGGTCAAAGTTTAGCATCACCTAGAATTTTAGCAATGAAACATAAAAAAAAAAAAAAAATTACAATAAATACACAAAAATAATTTAGATCTTATTTATCATGTAATCAAAAATACTACAAAATGATATCACATAATTCTCCCGGAAGCCACGATAGTAGTACAGTATTTCATGTCACATTCTTCAATTTTTTGTCAGTTTTCCGTAACGTATATGGAAAACTACAAAGCGGTATGTAATTCAATATGTTAACGTAACATTATTCAGCAGGTTTCATTCAACATTACGTAGCAAAATCTGTTCATTCTACTCAGGGTGATGCAAATCTTCTGGCCATAGCTGGAATTACTTTCCTGCCTGAAACTCTGCAGTTTTACACTGTTGACGTGGTGTTGCACTGTGAACACTGAATATGTCTGAAGATTTCTAAAGCGTTTTTGTTCATTTTTTTTTAGAAACAAAGGAAGAGTAAGAATGTAAGATGACTTCAGTTTATGTGCAAGATGCAGCTGGATGCCTCTGCTGTGCCTGCTTTTAACCCTATTGTGATTGATAGGCTGTTTCCATCCCATCATACAGAATTTCCAGATTCCCAGAGTAGTTCCTGAACAAGTGGACTGGAAAGCTCCCTTGGGAATAAAAGCGTTAATAAAATCTTAAATGCAAACATAGCAGAATAACTGTTATAAAATGTCTATTTATATTTAATATGCCTTTTGAAATACAAGAAAATATGAATTCAAAATAGAAAATATATTTAAAATATGCTTTTAACCTGCTTTTCAAAGATTAACTGTAATATAACCCGACAAAATCCAAACAAAACGATAAAATAAAACGCTTTTTGCTTTCTTTCTGAGATTAATCAAAGAGCCATGGGTTTGAAATATCAGAATGTATTCTTCATGTTAAGAATCAACTCATATTTTTTTTTTTTTTTTTTTTTTTTTTTTTGTTAAGTTTTTTTTTTTTTTTTTTTTTTTTTTGTATAGCATGTTTCTGTTATCACATCCTAGTGACTTTTTAAAACTTAAAACTAAATGAAAAACACCGCAATGGCCTCACACTGGCTCTCCACATACATTCTCTCGAAGTACAGCTGGTACACCAGAGTGTAACCATTAACCTGTCCCCCTGCAACACTCAGCCCCCAGTGGACGAGTAAGACAACACCAGTAAGAAATACCACATAGAACCATTGTGGTCTTTGTAGATACAGTGTTACACAGCATTGTCAAAAACATCAGTACTAAGTTGAGCCAACCCTCACAGCTTTTACAGCGTATTCATGCCTGGGCATGTAAACAAGATGACTGGGTCCTACCACGGTGACAATGTCCACATCCATCCAGAGAATGCTCTCAGACTGGCTTGCTGCCCAACTGCAATTCGACCAAAGCATGGCATGGGAGGAACGACTCCAGCGAAGCAAGGTAAACACACAACCACAGATTAAAATAACGAAACAAAGTAAACTTAGATAAAGATAAATGAATCAGATTACGCAATGATACATTTTATTTGCCAGCTTCCATATTTATTTAAAAACAAAACAAAACAAAAAAAAAACACACACACACAACAATGTTAAAACATGAGAGATTGTTCTGACAAAATACACAGACGAGTTTCAATAAGGCAGTCAGCAGTTCATTTGTCATTCATTACAGTAGTGTACAGCAGCACAAAAAACAGACCCTAGAGTAAAGTTTTAGCTGCATGGCAGACTTGCTTACAGCTATATAATAAATACAATATAGTTATAGAGTCGGTTGAGATATCTGGTCACCTTTAGCTTTGTTTAGTCACAGATCTTGTTTTTTTTTATTATTATTATTTGTGCAGACCAATTACTCTATTCCCTCCCATTGCACTCAGCCGCATACTGTACAATTGCCAGTATGGAGGCAACCATGCAAACTTTTAATGGTAGAGGAAGCAGAAGATTAATGGGTAATTTGCGCTCTATACACGTGTATTTAAATCTTGTATATTTAATAGCAAGTGCTGGCACAAACGTTAAAGCAGTTTGTATCACATTATATACAAAAATTGGCAATAAATAACTTTTCATTTACTAGAAACGGCTTATTGCAGCAGAAGTCTGCAATTATTCCAGCACACATAATCATTAAAAAAAAAAAACTACATTCCAACCACAATACCAATGCTATCATTTTGATTTAGTTTCAGGTCATTGGTAGCACGGTTAACGTGAACACCAGAGACTACAATGAACGCAATGTGAAACCATTAACATTATTTGAATCAATGAAGCTTAGTTGCATGTCAACTGCTATACTGATTGTAAAATGTCATGGCTGCTTCACAGAACAATAATGTAAATATGCTTCTAACACTGTTCTAAGTGTACACACTTATTAAAATGGGTATTAAGTCCAACAAAATATATTTAATTAATACCTTAGCTGACAATCATTATTGTGCCACATGTACAGATTTTGCTAGTTCTGACTGAATTTGAATGGATAATAATTACAGGTACAGTATCGAAGGTTGGTTTGGTTTGCTCAGACTATCATGTTTCTGTGATCTCAATTCCTCAGCAACAACTGTTGGATATATTTACTTTAAAAGGAGACAGTGTTTGGAAGACAAATACGGCATTTATTTTTAATTTTGTATTGCCCAGCAGGAGTAACGATGACGCATGTAACCGAACAGAACAGGTAATGCTTTCTAAAGTGTTGTTAGTAAATAAATCAGTGAACTGAACTCCAGTCAATGTATCCACACATAATACTGAAATCAAACAACTGTGATGTTCAGCCCGGATTTGTACCAAAGGAAGAGCGACTCGAAGCTTTAGCCGAAGAAATCAAAGGTCCGATCAATACAACTCCTGGTACAAAATTACATTTCCAATAAAGCTCTATAACAAGGATAAATAAGAGTACATATTTAAACATTTTGTGCTGGTCTAAGAGAACTATCGATTTAAAGGCATTTTAAAAATATACCCTAAGTAGCATACCCTGCCCACAACGCTAGGGTTTGCTAGTACACCAGACAGTAAAATAGACTCAGCCTGTAATTTAATAGAATGAAAATATTAACGCAGGAGAACACACTCCAGCTCACCCGACACCTTGTTTTATAAGGTGTATCCCGTCAACAGGAAATCTGAAGATAGTATGTTAATAACACTTTAAATAAATTACCTTGAGTACATTTAAACGTTTCAAATACAATTACTTTAAAAAATATAATTCCCTTTCATTTACAGTAGACTGCCTTCTCAAACCGCATTTCAGACCATGATCCTTTGCCTTCAGGTCCTAACCCCAAATGTTGCAAGAGCTGCAAAAAGTTCTCCATCATGGTTAAGATCTCCACATGCAGTACAGTAGTTTTGAGGGTCAATATACAAAATACCGAACAAAACTTCCTGTAGTTTCTTTCTGAAGCAAAGCAGGGGTATTCTGTTTTTCAGACGTGGGCCGTTGCAATGAGTAAGAATGCATTTTCCTTGTACTGTAAACTTCACTTAGTTGCAGGTAGTAACTTGACAATTAAAACTGGCAAGAACTATCAACAACATCAGGGGTATGAATATATCAGGGACTATCGAGATGAGCCGAGGATGAACAATCTTGCAGTAGTATGGGCACTGTAACACAGCTACAACTGCAGCTGACAAACTAAATTCTTTCAGTAAGGCAAGTTGTCCTGGTCTGCTTTTAAAAGGTATTTCAGTCTTTAGTACATCAAAGCTTAAATGTACAAATAAATAAATTTAAACAACAACAAGGTCATTCAAATACAACAATTTGGTAATAGAACGCGCTTCCTTGCCCTTTCAATGCTCTTCTCCTCGGGTGTCTAGTCCTTTTTAAGATAGGATGCCCAGTAAGGCATTGTAGATGCAGCTTTGGAATTGTGTTGCTCCTGTACTATAGGCAGCGTGGCAGGAGTATAACTCTCCGGCATGGAATCGCTGCTCACCAGTGCCCCATACGAAAAAGACCCATTGTAATCCGGCTGTATCATCCTCCCTTTGTCATGCATGTTTGGAAGAGCTACAAAAACAAATCGGAATTGAATTAATGGTTTGCAGGAAAAGCACTTTCCAATGACTGGGTTAGTACAGATCACAACCCTAGAACCAGACAACAATATTTACAGGGAAAGGACAAAAAAGAATTGGAAACACCGGCCACAACACTCTCAATAGGGTGTAGGGGAAGACGAGTGTCCAATTGTTCTGATGGGATGTGCAACTGTTCTGTAAAGATTACCACCTCCAGTTCCTTCAGGGAAGTTGGTGTGGAAGCACACAACAAAGTGAATTGGCCCATGGAGTCATTACATCACATCAGTGGTTTGTTTAGCACTGGATATGGAAGAACTTGTCAGCTCGGGGGCCTTTCTATCGGTTCTACTATTTGAATATCAAATGAAGCAGTCCTCCGAGGGACAGACCATTTACATAAATGTTTGTGCTTATCACAGTTGGCAGGTGTTTCAAATTGAATAAACCCCATAGTCAGAAAGATGCATTTACATCACACCACACCACAATAGCCAGGCTGTTTCAATTTATAGGACTCCAAAACCAGATCAAGAAGGGTATGGATGGAATATAAGTTATGTTCCAGTCTGGCTCGAGAGGTGTGACATACAAGAACATAAACACAGCCTAAATTCAACTGAAACAACCTTCAAAATCAACCTTAAACCAACTGCCCTGTACCAACACATATCAATGAGAACAGCCATTTACTGTTAAGAGTACACAAAGTTACTTATTTCTACCAGGGAGAACAGGATTCAGAAATACAGTGTTAACCAAACTATGATAGTTCCAGTAATCAACACGCATACCTGACAGAGATCGTGGCAGTCTCTGGGGAAAAAAATAAGTAATTTGTCAACATTAAAATCACATGCAGAACTACAGTTTGCATGTATTCTGATAAAACATACATGCTGTTATAATTGATCTGCTATGGGTGCAATGCACCTTTTAAAAAAAAAAAAAAAACAACGTTGAATAAATTCATACCTTGACCAGCTTAGTTTAAAAGACAGACTTACCATCAAGGTAATATCTTGTCAATCCACTTCAATTATGAAGATCATCCTCTAAGTGGATCTCACTCTGTATTAGGACTTGTATTACTATTATCAGTTCATGCAATCTACAGTGGAATCATTCATAATGCTTTTGCAGCCCTTGGTCTGACTTTTGACAGTTGACAGTCTCCATAAAACTCCCACTATTCAGTCTTTCCTGAATTGTGCAAAGTTTCATTGTAGTTTTTAAACAAGACCACCACCATTCGAACCCAAGTGTCTGGAGGAGAAAGGCTAGTGCTTTAACCTATGACCATCTCATTGATTTTGAACAGATTTTATTTGTCATTTTCAGTGTGCAATAAGTAGCTACACCCTAAATCACACATCTTTACTGCATTTACCTGCCACAGCATCCATCGTGACATACGGTTCAAAAGCTTTCGATTTTTTACGATTTCTGGTAATCAAGAAGACTCCTAAAAAGGCAATCAAGCATCTGAAAAATAAATACAAATAACTCACTGTAAAAAAAATCGGAATTTGTTATTTTTATTTTCAAACAATAATTTGACTAGGCTTCCCAAGTTTTATTTTTTTACATTTGGAACGCTTCTCTCTAAATTCACAACTTTTAAAAAACAGTAGCTTTCTAATTATGAATCAATGGTTTAATGTTCATCACTTTAGTATATATACCATGTATTTTTTAAATAATAAATCTATATGTAGATATAATATTATGCAATCAAATGGACATCACAGATGAGATGTAAAACCTAGTTGTCCAGTTGTGATGCACAGTTCACCCTCCAGTCTCTGTAAGTTGGATAAAAGCATCTGATAAATGACTAATTAATAATAATAATAATAAATTTAACTCACCCCAAAAAAAACATACATAGGTGTAGAACATCAGCATGGTTAAATTCCAAATAAAATACTGCTCCTAAAATGGACACAAATGATCAAAGATATAAATAATTGCACATTATAGACTATCATGAAAAATATTTTACAGCTTGTGTAAAATAGAAAGCCATACACTGAATTAAACTGGATCTCAAGATCCCAGTTCAGTGGTTCAGCCAATCAAGATCCCAGGAGTTCACTAGCTCAGCCAATCAGATGTCAATTAGTACTTTGTAAATAAGCCACAATAACCTACTGTACCCCTCAATTGTGTGAGCACAGTACTGAAGACATTTATTTGACAAGCCAATCAGATTCCAAAGCTCACACATCTCAAACTCTCAAGATATAGCGAAAATATGTGTGTGAGAAAAGTATACCTGTACAATATGCATCACCCACTGGGTGCGAAATTAGGCTACAGTCCAACAGTCTTTCTTATTATTCAAAGTAACGTTCAAAATAGCACACAAAATACTGTAATAAACTGACTTTTTTTTTGTGAAAAATTGCGAATACATCCTAATCAAAAAGCGGTGCCATATTTTATTGAATTAATAAATAGAATAGATTTGAATAGCACCTACCTGCCGTGATAGCAAACAACGTAGAAAGAATATAATTAATGCTGGCAATCTGGGAAGAATCGTAAAGTTGCGAAGCATCGGTCAACAACCTGAAAGAGACGGTTGAGATGTAGAAGGGGAAGGTGTGTGTGTAAACACACTGTACCCTGAACCAGTGGTTCCCAACTCCGACCCTCAAGACAATTCCAGGCCAGATCTTTAATCCAACCAGGTACTTAATTAGTTAACTGAACTGACTTGGGGTTCCGGACTGGAAAGGTCTTTAGAAACCACTGCCATGAACCAATCCTCCTGTCATAATTCTGTTATTTTTTATATTTACTCAAACATCTTAAATGAACTGGGCACTCCCAGATGCCAACATGAGCTGACAAACCTAACTATTACTTTGAGAAATTGTTCCTTTTTTGTATTGCAGATCTGTCTACTGTTAGTTATACAACAGCTACAGAACTAACCATAAACATCATAACAAGAAAGAAAAGAGATATTAAAAGCCACTTTGCAAACAACTGTGCTGCTCTGTGCTACAGAATTCAACATTCACTTAAAAAGAAACACGAAAAGCTAAATCCGCAGGGGATCCGTCCCTTTTAATTTTGCGCAGGGCTTGGCTCTCTCCTAAGCATGCATGTGACACACAGCATGGCCTCCGGAAGCGCAAATGACATTTCTGTACATCAACTTACGATGCTTGGAAGACAGCAGTTGCTACCATGCACACAAACATGATGTAGAAGATGGGGTAGTTGAGCTGCAAGCTTCCTGTTATGGAGAGGACCAGCATTCCAGATACAGCTTTCACTGTAATAACAGTCATAGTGCCTGGAGGACACATGGCAAGGACGCATTACTAAAAGGATAGTAATTATAAAAGCTATAATTTTATGTACAGTAGTAATGTTAATACACCAGCTGGATTTATAAAGAGTTAAAATGCAGAAGTAATTAGATCCTCTACTATTTAGATCATAAAAATAGCCAAGTAGCTACCGGTTCAAAACACTGCTATAAAGAAGGTCCTTTTAATGCTTTTAGCTTTTTTGTTTGAACCAGCAGTAATAACAAAAATGCATACAGTAAATATATACTGTAGTTATTTAAACTTACCCAACAGTGCTACCAAAATGAGGATAACTACAAGGTACTTTGCATTCTTTTTCTTGTAAAAATACAGCAGCAAACAGAAAGCAATGATCTCCAGGAGCTACAATTGTAAAATAAATCAAATCAAAAATGGCAATCTTTAGCTATGCATAATTCACTTTACAACATAACAATTCTTGTAGTTAATATTTTTTGGTTATGCCAGTTATGTTATTCAAGTCTAACTATATAATACAACTACAATCAGCATTCTGCAATGTACACACACATATATATCTACACACACAATATATTTTTCTATTTTAAACGGTATTATGAATAATTGTACAATGTTTTCAAGCTTCTTACCAAATATAAGAGGAAAGGCCAACCTATGAGATGTTTAACTATATTTTCTGCAGTCAGTCGTTCGTGAGTATTGGGCCCAAACGTAACAAACATGTAGGTCCCAACAATGGTCAGGCCGCAGCCTATAAAGGATAAAACATATCGCCCTGTGGGACAGCACAGGAAAACAAAGACAAGCCAAACAAAGGAAAGTGTGGTCAGTGGGTTAGTCATAAATCAGATGAATGCTATACTAATGGGTAATGATTTAATATGAGCAGGTAGGGGTTCATTAAAGCATGATAACTTATGACACATTAAGGGTATCATGATGACTTAAAAAGCAAAACCACTGAAAACTCTCTATTGTTTAAGACACACATGTTCTGCTAAAGCTACAGCATATCATAGTCAAGTAAAAACATGTGTATAACAGCATTTTTTTACACAGTTTGTGCCTGGGGGTGCGTTTATTGTGTGTGTGTATGGATGTAACAGTGGCAAAGGCAACCATAACGCTCTGTCACTTCATGTCAGGGGACGTTACAACATGAGGCAGAAATGCATTCGACACACCACCATTGCATTTCTCAGTATGCTATGTAACAGACGGGGGACATCCATCCATGCACTAGTATTTCAAATGCGTTGTTGCAAAACACTTACTTAAAAAATCTTTTGGTTTCCATTTATCCCTTAGAAAGATGAATCCTAATATTGAACTTGCTGGGAAGGAGAAAAAAAATAAGGACATCTTAGCATGTGTTGAATGCAAGAAGCACAGGGAAAAAATGGTAACATGCAGCTTTAGAAAGACCATTAGCACACAATACCTATCACAGAGACTGCACTCAGGGGTGTTATCAGTGAGAGGGGAGCAAAGGCGTACGAGGTGAAGACTCCCAGCTCCCCCACTATCGTCAGCAGCAGCCCAAGCCACCAGGTCTTCGTCCAGTAATAGGTCCGTGTGTCCTTCAAGCCAGCCAGACGCACATGGCTGTATTTCTGGGGAGGGAAGGAACACGAGTCAGGTGCGCGGCATGTAGGCAGGGGCACTTTTCAAAAATACGTCATATGCATGGGTATGGATATGCAGGCGCTCTCTTACCTGCACGCTGAGTGAAATGCTGATGAAAAGATTCCCAAATATAGCCAGCAACGTCCCGATGAGGTTTTCCTGAAATGCATACAAAATTAAATACGCCGTTAATTTTTCACACAAAACACCACAAGATGACTTCCAAACCCAAACAGCAGAGGGAGGGGGGGGGGGAACGTTGTCACTTATACAGAGTAAAGAATGTCACCACAGTTAAAATGTTGACTACAGCATGACAATTTATGCTGCGGTATTCGGACTACATTTAGAGATTGTGGTCTCACTGTTTGAACTGTAATTACATCAATGTTTCTTAAAAACAGGATGTTTCACTTCACACTGCAAGACTTTTTCCGGTACATCTTGCTATAGAGTGGCCCACACTACTTCAGCAATCTTATAGAAATACAGTCTAGCATTAAACACTCCTATCTGGCAGAGTCCTATTCAGAATAGAACCCCCCTCCTCAATAAGGGAATGCATTCTGATCTTGTTGATTCTTTAAGTCCAATGCAAACCAAAAAGGCAGAAAAGTGTTACAGTGCAATATGCCTCAGTATTCATACATGCAATTTCTCTGCCTGCTTTAGTTTTGAGATTGCATTAAATTTCACAGTACAGCAGTTAGTCTAACGAGGCTAAACAAGTGATTTACTTGAATACACCACCATTTCAAATGTGTGCATGTGTACAGGTGCAGAATAATGCAGATTATTAAGGGGCACTGCATGAGTTCATTCTGTAATACAACACACACACACACATATGCTTAAAAGCAAGCACAGCAATGCAGTTATTTATGCAGTTTTGAGAATGGAAAACACACCAGTTATGTTCTAAAACAGCAGTAGTCTCACATCGGTTTTACGTTCCTACTGTCTTGCAGTTGCAGTGTAGGAGTGTGTATTGGTGTCACCACAGTTATTTACGTAAAACAATTCATGCATGTTTGCATTACACCATGGCGTTTACTTTTGGGAAACCTGTACAGTGCTTTAATTGTGATATACTGCCTACTTCAAACCACCACAGTATGACTACAGATATCACATGTAAATTAAATCTTGCTGTATGGACTCGTCTTAAAACTGTACTGTACCTTTAAATTGCTTTACACTGACAAATGCAATGGTGAAGCAGAATGCTGACTTTAAAACACACGTCATATACCGGTATTTGTGTCTAATTGTGTATGACGGGGAATGCGTTTGGCTGTACAGTCAGCAAAGTTTATACACAACAAAAACATACATTAAAACAGAACTTTACACTACTGCTGGTTTCAAAATGACGCTGACAGAAACACACATACTTACCTTGTTTTTTTGTTCTCAGCATGACGCCTAACTTTATTTATATCGCCGGCCCCTTAAATAAAATGCGTTGGTACTGTAAGTTAAAAACTCATTTTTGCGAAATAGTGCTGCGGTATAGCTTTGTTTATTTATTTTAAACAGACGTCACTCACCTTGTAAGAATTGGACTTGTCGTCCAGCGCAGCGACTAATTGCGTTTCCATTTTTAACTAAAAACGCTTGTAAGGCACACCCGTGTGTCGAGATAAACAGTGTCCTGGTCCCTTCGCACCAGGAAATGGTTCAAACAAAAGAGATGTTCTATGGTACCGCAATACTGTGCAGCAATACCCACACCATCTTCGGTTTTTTAAAACTTATTTATCACAGGCAAACGAATAATGAGCCGAAAGAAACTACAGTAAGCAAAACCCTACTGTCATTGAGGTCAAGTAAAGTAGATGTGCTCGTAGCAGTCAGTCGGTCCCTTCGGCCAATCAAAAGCACTGGAAAAAAATAAAAATACTGACGTCAACCAGAAAGGAAGGCAGTTATTATTTCCAGAAACCAATCAAAAGCGAGCAATACTCAACAAACGCCAGAAGAAACCTTGCAGCACAATGTGGGTGGAGAAGATGGCTGTATATTCAAATTGCGTTATAGGTTATGTTTATTAATAAGGTCATGCTGCTAAACTTTACGTTATACAAATGCACAAATTAACCATTTGACATTGTTAAATACGAAGTGTGTGTGTGTGTGTGTGTGTGTGTGTGTGTGTGTATATACATAGTGTAATTTCTTAAGGCCTACAAAACCAAATTAAAATACAGAGAGAAGAAGTTATAAATAGTTCAGCATTTTAGAGGGGTGGTATTCAAGATCCCAGAGTCAATTAAGATAAGAAATATGACCCTTCATATTTAAAAATGTCAAATGGTTAATTGCCCTGTGTAATGTTCAAGGAGTAATTTCCCTCTAATACCTTGGCTGAATTGTGTTACTCAGTTCTGGAATTCTCTGCAGTATAAGGTAATAACAGGTTGTCTCTTGTCTTGATAGGACATTTATTTTGAAGCTTGTTCAAATGCAAATAGATATGAATTAGCAAGAAACAACAATAAGGATGAGGCTGTGTTCAGTTATTGTTCTGAAATTCTGGAGCAAGTATATTTTTTCCTCTCTGAAAATGGATGTCCTTGAGTATTAAAGTGAACTGTCACCATTAAAAGAAAGCCCCTTTTTAAACCTACATGTTAATTTGATCCACCTATAACACGCTGAGATGGGTTGTTTTAGAGCATCTTATTGTACCAGAGCATCATTAGATTGTATCAAGCATTTACTGTAGTCTGGACTCTAAGCCGTAATCATGAAATAACCCTGGGTAGGTGGCTTATGAAACCCAGGGTGATCCCCCAGTGCTGCAAAAGGCTCTATAAAAACCATCAGCGGCTGCTTATCACAACAGGATATAGTTTGATCAAATTAATCCCCTATTTGCATTGCAGAGGGCTCACAATCCCTCACATGACTGATTATTTGTAATGCAAATTACATCCCTGATAATGAACTTGCTCTCTGTTGCAAGTTAGTTTCAGTCCCAATGAGAAACAATCCTTTAGTACTCAAGTTATGGTGAAGTGTCTCTCAGGAACAATTTAAAGACCTTGCATACTTGTTGAAGCAGTACCTTCATGGTGGCCCCATGGTGGCGCTATACACCGAAGTGACAGTCCTAGCCCTGTACATCTTTGAAAAGTGACCTTGCACTCATCTTAATATTCAAGAAACTAGCCAATCACAGCACTGTGGTATGACATCATGGACAAGAAAGTCTCCAAGGAGAACCTCAGTATTTAAAAGCTCATACAGGGGTAGGATGTGCTGCATTCTGTTCGGAGATCAAGAAAGACAGACATGGCTCAATAACCAAGATTCAAGAGCCACACAAGAGAGGCAAGTCAACTGTGATCATGTTTAAAATGATACTATAAATAATTAATGTGTAAAAATAGTCCATTAGTTAAACTACAGGCTTAATATTACGTAAATTCTCCTTGGTCACACATTTTATAGAAATGGTCCGATTTTTCTTTAAAACATTGCTTGCTTAATCTTAATAATTACAGACAATAACCATAGCAGTAGTTTTCATTCTAGTGTGTCAATTTTAAACTATGTTAAACATATGTTGTTGAACATAATATATTTATCGATATATGCTACAACATTCCATTCGGCTTACTGTATTTTACATTCATTGGCTAGTGTTATTTTAGACAGTTTGGAATATAGTTTAATTGGAATTTTTTAATACATTTATTTAAAGTGTAAAGGAATGTCATTAGTAGAACTGCAAAACAAACAGAGAACTGTGTATTGAAGCCTCTATAATATTTCAGTTCTCTTGCACTACAGTACATTTATATTTGCTGATATTTCTTATGCAGAATAAACAAGGTCCTGCTGTCTAAGGGGAACCCAAATGAAGTTACAATAAAAGGCAAACAGTTGCAGCAATGGTGCATGGACAGTTTTATCAGACATTTGAGCAAGATAATGCCTTCCTCAGGGTCAATATTGGGGGTCTTAAGAAAAAAGTGTCTCAAAGCATCCTGCTGGAGTACCCTCACAGCAGGCTTGGGAAGCTGCTTTGCTGTAACACCCTGGAAGCCAGGATAGAGCTGTGTGACGATTACGACTTTGAAAACGATGAATTTTATTTTGACAGAAGCCCAGTTATGTTCAGATACGTTCTGAATTTCTACTGCACCGGCAAGCTGCATGCAATAGAAGGTGTTTGTGCCACAAGCTTTGCCCTGGAGACCGAATACTGGGGCATCAGCGACGCTAGAATCCACAGCTGCTGTAGCTACAAGTACCACGTGAGTCAGGCCAATGCTGAAGAGAGAGATGGAGAGAGTGACGATCTCAGCATAGTGGGACAAGAGGACTTATCTCCCATTCACAAACAAGAGGAGTTTACCGACCTACTGTATGGGAACTATCGAAGACAACTCTGGCTGCTACTGGAGAACCCAGCCTACTCCTTGGCTTCCAAAGTGATTACAGCTTTCTCTTTGACAGCCATAACGGTCTCCATCATCATCATGGGGGTCAACAGCATGCCCGAGTTCCGCAACGAGGAAGATGCAGGTCTCAGAAGCGTTGAGACCACCTGCATTATCTTTTTTACTGTGGAGTTCTTGGCCAGAATGATGGTGACCCCGAGTCAGAAGAGGTTCTTTCTGAACCCGCTCAACATCATCGACCTGATTTCGTTCACTCCCTTCTACGTGACCCTGGTGGTGGAAAGCATTGAGGAGAACAGCACGAGCTTGCAGAACATAGGAAAGGTGGTTCAGGTTCTCAGGCTGCTGCGCATTTTCAGAATTCTCAAACTGGCCCGCCACTCTAATGGCCTGAAAGCCTTGGGCACTACCTTCACGCATAGTTATCGGGAACTGGGTGACTTTGTGACCTTCATGGTAGTCGGAATCGCCGTCTTCGGAGCCCTCATCTACGCGACTGAAAAGGAAGAGCAGGAGGCTAGTCTGTGCACCATTCCAATGGGCTGGTGGTGGGCCACTGTCAGTTTGACAACAGTGGGCTTCGGAGACACCTACCCAGTGACCATCGTCGGCAAGCTGGTCGCTGCGCTTTGCATTATCTTCGGGCTTCTGATGGTCAGCTTGCCCATCAAAATAATATTCACCCGCTTCTCCAAATATTATCACAGGGAACGAGTTATTGACGCTGCTCTGTGGAGCCAGGAACTGAAGAAACACTCTACTGTGAACATTAGAGATGTGTACGTGAAGAGGCTGCATTATTTTATGAGGATCAAAGCTTCTGCATTAAATGAAACCAGTAGTCCAAATAACTAAGGTGAAATAAAGCTGTTCATGTTTTAAAGTGTGGTATCTATTACGGACGATCATTGGAATTCATTAGATAATGACAAAGATATCTGTGCAAGTATGTCTAGTGTTGCAAGTTAGCAGCTTAAATGGCAGGCATAGACCTAAATCCTTCTTACATCAATGTATCACCCCCAATTCCAGGCAGGTTTAAGGGTACCTAGTGTCAGCATACTGTAGTACTGTATATTGCATAATGTACCAAAAGGTTCTCTGCAACGAATGTGACTACAAAAGCCTCCTGCATTATAAGACACAATAATAATCTTAATAGTGTACCTAATTACAACCATGCAGCAGGTGTAATGAAGAATAAACATTTTATTTAGTCATTTTTCCTATTGGACGCCTATCAATTATTTTCCATACCATCTTGAGGCCTGTATACTTGGTTACAGTATTGCATATTTAGTTGTTACAAGTCAGTGATTTGACTGTATTTTTTTGTTCACTGGGCACAGAGAGATTGCACTACCATTTCATTCTACAAACTCCATTGCTTCTTTTTGACTGCATTGTCCTGTAAATTTGAATGTCCAAATGAAGTACTGTACTTATGAGAATTGTACATGCAAGTTACAGAAAAAAAAAAGATAAAAGCATTGTCTTTCATTCCCACCGAAAATCAATTACGCATTAGCACAGAGCCTCTTAACCCCTGTGGTATATTTAGAATAAGCTAGTTTTGGGATTTGATATTTAATACTTTATATCCTTTTACAAAAATAAAACAGGCATTTGATGCCAAGCAGAGATGGCTTGGGCCGTTGTTAAAAACATATTGATTTCATTATTGCCTTTTATGAAGCATTAAAATGCCTCTTCTGTCTAACCTAGACCCTATCAATGGGGTTGCAGTGATTAAATAAGCAAATATTTTTGAATGAATAAAAAGTAGTTAAAATTAGTTTGTTCTCTAACTCATGTTATGTATATGATGTTTATTCTTCAAATTGACATTAGGCATAGTAAAATATTTTTTCTTATATTTGCCAAAATAAATAAAGTTGGATAACCTGTAATGCTGCGATAATTCAACAGGTGGCGCTAAAAGTCAGAGATTGCTTTAATGTGCTGTCATTTTAAAATGCTCCTATGACGATACATATCCCTGCATGTAATAGACAGCAACATCTGATGAACAGTGAATATTGTCAGCAGATATGTACATCTACTAGCCACAAAAGCACAATTATGGTACTGTATTTACAACAGTATATCTTTCATTAAACAGAGAATCACAGCACCAACTTGATAAAGACATTTGCCAAATGTTTTTGATATCTTTCTTTTTTTACATACACTCCTTTAAAACAAAGCTCAGAAAACACAAGATCATTCAACATTAACAAACATTAATCATTCCATTAAGCCTTCTAAGTCACAAGTTATTTTAAAGGACTCTGTTTTGTAAATGGATAGCTCATATATAGTAACCTATTTATAAACTATTAAAAAGTAGCGTCCTTTTTTAAAATGGATTAAACCCATTACACTGATGTAATTAACTGTCCTCCTTTACAGATAAGCAGGATAGCAATTTCAAGTTGAGTTTAACTGGGAAAGAGTCATTAAATAAGACATGGTGTTATCACTGGGGAACAGTGCTAATTGAATGGGGGGGGGTATAGTGTGGTGGGAGTGGACTTCACCAAGTGGAACTAGAAACCTAGACAAGCAAACAGCAAAACGATAAAGGCCTCATTTTAGAGGCCTCATATGTTTGTTTAAGCTTTGGTTATTTTTTATTTTTTTCCTCCTGAAACTGGTAGCTGAAAATAAAAATGAAATCTAAATGTCTTGTATTGAGCGCCTGTCACCTAAGGCTGAAGCCTGGTATAATGATGCTGTTTCTGGCCATGCCTTGAGTTTTGCACAGATGAACACAGATTTTGGAACATGTTATTTTTATTGCACTTTACAGAACAGGTGTAAAAAGAAAATTGTACACAATTTAAAAAGTAACATGAGGGCCTTGTGGCTGCTGAAGGTGTTTTCTCACAGTTCAGTGTAGTTTGCGGCAGCAGGCACTAGAGGGAGTACTGTAGGTACTTTATGTTCTTTGATAACCTGCCTTTAAAGCACATAACAGGGCAAGGCAGCAACCAGCGTGACTCAAGTGAACACAATCCTGGGGCCCCTGAGGTGTTTCGACCTGCAAGTTTCTTTCTTAGTCACTCACGCACAGGGGCGGACGCTCCTTGGAACACAGCAGGTGAACAGGTGCCGTCCTGGGGGAACGGAAATCAACTGGCTTAAAAAATAAAAAATAAATAAATAACCTGAGTACAAGTGAGGCTGTGGGTTCCGAACGCCCCGCAGTTACACAGAAAATGAGGTTAAACATGGACCCACGGAAAGTATGTAATATCAATAAATCATATCTTATAGCCGCGGTGTCATAGTGAGTGGTGGAGATTTAAAAAAAAAAAAAAAAGAAACACCTCTGTCTCAAGAACCCCAGTAGGGAAAAAAAAAATCTCGATTCTCATCCCTAAAACAGAAATCCATGAATGACTCATTGAGCAGTATAATGGATCTGTAGGCAATATTATATATATAATTTAAATGGTATGCATTTAAACTCATTCTGCACAGTTATACTAACATTCCGGGGCCATCACTCTTCTTCCTAATTGATTGTCTGTGCATTGTGTATTCATGGTAGATAAAAAACATTAAAACTAGGCTTTCTTTGCAGCAGAAAAAAATAAATAAATTTGAAAACCTCTGAGTTTGGTTTGAATGGGGAGGATTGTACCTCTATTATGCAGGTTAGCATCACCAAATTACAATCTCAAGGACTGCCTTTTCTGGACAATAGCCACGTTTTGAAGAAGTAAAATGTGTATTTGTAATTCCACCAAAACTGGACAGGAAGCTGTTCCTAACTGCCAAACGGCAGACACCCAGGGGACCAGTGCCATTCGAAAACATTTTTCTCTATAGAAATCCTTAAACCTTACCATTTCGATCAGGGACTCTGTCAATGCATTGTGCACCTGTCTGTGAAATTAGAGGCAAGGTAATAACAGTAATTATGGCATTGTTAGGGAATGTTCGGCATCATCTGCAAAGCCATGCATCACAGCCTCCCGCGTCTTGGACAAAACATCTATCTGCAATGATCTACCTGTAACAATGCTGAGTGTGGCCTGTCTCCTATGGAGGATTAGGGTTACAGCTTGTGATACATTCTGTTGCAAAAACAAACACTCTCACCTGGGGTCTTTTCAAAAGTTTGTTTAATTTACTAACTTTTACTGTGGTATATGTAAGGGGCAGTGTTGTGTTTAAACACTGGAGTTACGGGTTCTGTCCTGTTCCCTGTTGGTGAGAAGAGATGAGGTTAAAAGCTCTAAAAACACAAATTGTCAGTTTTCTCCTTGTAATACTTGTCATTCTCAAATCTATTTTAAGAAGAAACTGTTTGAGCAACCGTTCAGTTCCTTGCGTACCTTAAAGGGTTTTAAGGTACCTTGCTGGACAGTATTTGAGAGTTGCACAATTTATGTGCCTTGTGAAATTGTTGTTACAGACTGCTGAGGCACTGGTGTCAGACAATACTACAAAGCAAGAGATGAGGGGAAATAAAACAGGTTTCCATTAATTGAGGGTCCCTTACCAGCACACCTTTAGCCCCAGGCAAGAGTTTACTTATTTCACGCATTTACGATTCTGTAAGTAAAACATAGTTTCCTAACTTCTGTTTTGAAGTTTATTGTCCTAGTTGAATCTGTTTCTTATGGTTGGGCATAGAGAGAACGTCATGGAAAGTCATTTGACACCATTTTGTATGAACAAGGAGAAAACGGTCTTAAAAACACATGTGTAGGGATAACACAGAAGTGTTGAGAGATGTAGCGCTGAATTAACTTTATCATATTCACGTTCATGGTGTATCCTCCCTGCTGACAATTAAAAATGATATCTTACAAGAATGTTCCTGGCCCCCTTGACAAAAATGGTTGTTGTTTGTTAATACATTGACAGAACCTAATACAAGGGATCATTGCTAATGGGAACAGTAATCCTTGGTGAAAGCATATTGAAAGCATGGTAAAGCAAATCACTAGTCATATATAAATCTGTGGTTGTTGTCTGGATTTTTTCTAATAATACTGGATTAGTGTGATGGGACTTTACTATTCACTGGAGTGGAGCCCTGATACTGAAACTGATACTGAGTTAGCATGACGAGCTTTTTTGCCATTGGTTAAGCCCTTGGTTGAATGGCACCAGGTACCAATTGAATTACTGCGGATCAACCAATTCACACTAGCAACCCACTGAGCACCACTGTATTATCAGAGTGGCTGTGCAATATTTCTAAAACAGTTCCAGCTTTTTATCCTACAGCACTTCATTGTCAACTCTAACCACTGATAGGGGTGTGTGCCGAAACTCATTAAGAAGTTTGAAGCTGTTGTGAACTACTCAGCGTGGCACAATGCGGCTCACGCAATTATTGAGTAGCAATCCATACCAATCTGGCAGTCTTATTTAATGCAGAACCTGTCATGATCAAACTAACTAATGCTTGTTTATATTTTATAGGTGATTATTAGTCTTACCTTTCTTTTATCCTTTTGGCATGAAATCTTTTTTTCTTTCCCACTTAGTTGTTTCCTGAGAAATTGCTGCAGTGAATTGTGAGATTCTAGTCCTGAGCAACGTGTTATCTCTGATTAAACTCGACAAATAAATACATATCTCAGTTTTCCACAGTGGTAGCTCGAGTTGGATTTAACAAAAGGTCATATCTACAGATGAATCAGCTGCAAAATATTTTCACTGTCAGTTTATGGCTTCAGTACGGGAGTATGGTAGTAAAAATGTCAGGGCTTCAAGTCAGCTTTTAAAAGATGCAGAATTGAATTGCTATTGATAGACACTCCATTGTAAAAGTGAGGGGAGCACAGCTTTTCTGTTTTGACATCAAAATATGCATAAATAAGTGTGTTTTGATTTATTAATACCTGCCAGCACAAACCCCCATCTGAGTATCATCAGCACACCCCTATTAACCAGTTACTGTCAGTATCCACAACACTGCTGCTCAAAGTTAATGATTTTGTTTCAGTCCCAAAACTTTATTGGTAAAAGCTGATAATGATTTGATTTAATTACAGTTCAGCTGATAACTGGTTTGTGTTAAAAAAAAAAAAAAAAAAAAAATCTTTATAATATTGATTGGTTATTCCGAAGAATATGAACAGATCATTTTATATAATTTTACAAAATGAGGGAATACTACAGGTTATTATAGTAATGTTGTAATACTAAGAGACACTTGTATTGCTTGATACACATTTCAATTAGAAGTCTTTCTCAATATTAATAATCGGTGTGGTATTATACATTATGGTACCGTAAATACCAACTACATGCATATTATCAGCATTCATATTTACTGAAATATTTTAAAAGCTGTCTTCAGATATGATAAAATAGTATTCATCATAAAAAAAAACATTCTGGAAATGGACAGGGTAGCAAACAGGCTCATGAAATGTTCATGGAAGTGTTCTGCATGTTTGTTCTCATTGTACAATGTCTTCTTGAAACTGCATGAGTGATTAAACAACACCACGCTATAGTAAGTATTATAAAATGTCAATGAGTGTCCTGATTCTGAGTCCTGAGATCAATGGAATTAAGTCTGGTGCTGAGGGAATACTAAGCCACTTCATGGCTTGGAACTTGGTTCCTGGAGACTAGGTTTCAGGCCACTGCCTGGCACACTAGGGAGACTTGAGGTTTGATAGAGCAAACTTGCTTCAAACTAGGTTTCCCGGTCTCCTGGAACCAAGTTTCAAGATCTTGTTCTCTCAGCTTTACTTTCTCTGTCAGCAGGTGCCGTGCAGCTTCATTGTCTGAAAAGAGAAAGGTTTATAGAATATCTGCTGATAATTACACAAGAATCAAGGGGAGTCCATTGTTTCTTCTTCTGAAAACATTGCCGCAAGAGTATGAAGGCAGTCAGCAGTATGCAGAGTCTTCAGTTACCTCAGCTTCTCCAGTGCAATGGAGTCCATGTATAATGCATTGGTTGTCACTGAAGCAATTCATAATACAGACCTACTTGTTTTAATGCAGCACTATGCTCAAGGTGTGACATCAAAGTTTGGATCCTTGTGAGAGCTTGCTGCCTGGAGTACAATCTTTAGGTTTTTCGTTTTCAGATTTAAAAAAACAAAACAAAAAAAAAAACAGACTTGCTTATTAAAAAAAAACTAAAAAGCTTGTTTTTTTTATTTTTGTTTGACTTCTTTCCAAATATTTTGTATACAGATGTTAAAAATAGCATGCCCCTGAGTTGTTTTTTTTTTTTTTTTTTTTTTTTTACTAGTTTTTGTTAGAAAATATTTTGTAAAGCCAGGCTATGAAATGACATTTGATATGTCTCTCTTACTTTTCGCCCTTAGGAAACTGTAATGTAATGCCACTAAAGACTGTTCAGGGGGAGTAAATATTTTAAACTGATAATTAAATGTCAATGTATGATAAAGAAGTAATAATATATTAGATGAACATTCTGGAATGCATTCATTAATGCATGATTTTTTTTTCATAATAGTTTATGCTTTTCCATCTTATACTTGTTGTTTGTTCGTTAAACATTGCTTAAATGGAATGCAAAACTAGCACAGGGACAGCATGAGAAAATAACATTGGTCGATTCTTTAAGAGACTGAGAGCAATTAGCTGTGAGAATGTGTGTTAAATCTGTTATGATGTTGTTTTAAAATGTTTACACCCTTAAGTAATGGGCGAATTTAAAAAAAAAAAAACACAGCAATTGCAAACAATGTTTTTAAACAATACTGTCTGGACTCTGAATGGCTTGTTTAAGTAAACTTTGTTTCTTAGTATCATTGCAGGCTGATTGGTCTATTCAATTGATCTAAATGACTGTCACTTGAAACCATTAAAACACAGGTGCTTTACATATGCTTAAAGACAAGTGCTCTAAAGAGACTCACTGTTAGAAGTCAGATTTTCACAGCCCCTTGGCCATAGTAAATAAAACAAATACCGGGAATCAGATTAATTGAATAGAAACCTGAATGCTTTTAGTTTTACTGTATTTTTTAAGGAATCTATAAATACTATTAAAAAATCTAATGTATGTGTGGCTCTTTCATAATTACAATGCGGGTCCTATGAAGTAATGGTGGGATCGATTAGGAAAGATTTACTGGGGTTGTTTTTTTAGCCCTTTTCTAGCGACTATTCCAGCTATTTTAAAGCCAGCTTTAATCTTGTTAATTAGTTCACACATCTCTTTCAATTATTCTATCATTTACTTGTGTTAATAATGCTAATAAACTGAGGGAAGGGAAGATGCAGGTAAAAAGAATCAATGCATGTTACACAATGAGAAAGAAACAAAGTGTCCAGACTGCTTAAGACAATTTTGAACCAAATTTGTAAATTACAGTCAAATCTTCGAGAACAGAGCAGGCCTACAAATGTCACTTAAAAATATAAGGCAGCCCCAATGACACGCCACACCCCTTGGTCGTGGCCATAAACACCAAACTGGCATTGTTTTCAAGACATGGGATCAGAGGCTGTTTGAAGCTAAAGAAAGCTGTTGGAAATGTTAGATTCATATCTACTATCTCTGTAAAGGCCTTTGCCAGCATTTTCAATGACCTCGTTTGATGTAAAAACTGTGCACACCTACCCAGTTCAACTGCTCCCGTGGAAGTATGGGTGGGGCAGTGGGGTCTTACCTGCTCTCAGGAATTATCTAGCTAACTAAACAAGCCCTGTAGCCTTCGGGGTCCTGGAGACAATTAACTGCAAAGAAAAAAACCCTATCTGAGGTCTGTTTCACAGTAACCCCCAAAGGTGTATTTTGCCGTATATAATTAAATGCATAGAGACACACAGACAAAGTGAAACACACAAACAGAACACTCTTATGTAGCAAAATAAGCTTGTGGTTAATCAGTGATTTGGCAGTGCAACTGTGTTACTGGTTATTTAGATAATGAGTGAAGACAAATATTTTAATGTATGTGAGTAGCTTTTATTGCTGTTATTAATGGTTATGAATGGAATGTGAAAATCACTGTAGATGACAGATACTGGTAAAACTATTTTTATTGCCTTCCCCAATGACTTGTGCTGCTGCTCTTGCTCTCCTCTGTCAGACCACAGCCCCGCATATTTTCTCTTGCACTGTTGTCTTTGACATTTGTCATCACTTCTTTTTGTTTTTTTGCTTTGGTTTGTTTTGCTTTCTAATGCTTTTGATATTTGTGTATGGCGTGGCTCTGCCAGAGAGAAATGTAGGTTGTATTATTTTTGTATTCATTCAAAATAACCCTCAGCTCGTCAGGAGATGTAATTCCAGGCTCCATTTTCTATTAAGCTGAGGCAATCGGAAAGAAACACCCATTCAAGAAACATTAAATACGTTTAATGTTTTATGTTCTGTGTTTTATGAATGATTATGTGTTTTTTATTTACTTCTTGTTTCTGGTGTTTTAGGTTGTTTGCTGTGGCCTGTTGCCAGGGCGTCATTGTAAATTAGAATTTGTTCTCAATTGACTCATCTGGATAAACAAAGGTTTTGATTGATTGATTGATTGAATAATACTTCTACTACTGCTGCTGCTCCTGGCTCTTGCTAGACTGGCCACCTACAAGACCAGGAAGTGTAAGATCACTGGGGAGGGTCTCTTTGACTGCGGAGCCATGTTCAGGGCCCTGGTCTGGTCCCAGGTTAATTCGGAGCACGCCCACGCAGAGTCCGCTGGCAACATAATGGCCTTTGTCGACCAGTGTGCTCTGGGTGGGGTTCTCTATACCCCCCCCCCCCCCTTTTTTCTCTGACTATTTAATTTACAGCCTTTTTGACCATTTTTTCTTTTAAATTACTTTTTTCAACGTGTGCCACTGGGCACTTAATAGGACTACTACTACGACTAAAACTACTACTACTACTACTACTACTACTAATAATAATAATAATAATAATAATAATAATAATAATAATAATAATAATAATAATAATAATAATAATAATAATAATACAATGTTGTTATCTGGCAATAGCTTGGTTGACCATGAGTCAAACCTGATTAGGGGCTTAAAGGGTTCAACGGGACTTGGTGACGGAATAGCAGGTGGAGCAGAAAGAAAACATGGAACACAGAAAGTAGTCAGACAGACTTTTAGAAAGTGGGGTCATTTTCCTCATGACCCTCATAACTCTTTCAATGGCATTGAGTCATAAAGGCAATTCTGGTGACTGCAAGCATTTTCACTCCATTTAGCACTCAAACTGAGGCCTGGATTGGCTATGTAACTAAAAAAAAAAAAGATTGTAATAGTAATAATAACATTGTAAAACTTCAATTATTGGTAATTTTTTGATAATCCCTTATTCATGCTAGTTTCTTCCTGTTTGAAATTTGTAGACACTCCCTTTCTGGACTGCCTAGGACCCCCTGGCAAACATTCACCGCTGAATATTGACACTAGGCAAGATGAGACATCAGACAATGTACCATTGAAATCGTAGCACTTTTAAAAGTAAGGTGATGAAGGCGGTAGTCAGACCGTAACTTCCCTTGCTTTCTTACCATCATAATTTCGAATTCAGGTTGAGCATTTTGAAGTTATGTATAACCTTAATAGGACATATTCACAATTAAGAAATATTATTAAAAACATAAGGAAGCACCATTGCTACAGGGACACACAATATCTGGCAGAAGCTTTAATACAGATAGTGTATGTTATACTGCAATATATATATATATATATATATATATATATATATATATATATATATATATATATATATATATATATATATATATATATTCCATTGCAGAAGTACCTTCATCACTTGCTATGGTTAGAAGTTCAGGAAATCAACTTGAACAATGTATTAGTATTAGTGTATTAGTGTAGTGTATGTATTAATGTATTAGGCTTGGACAGAACAGTTGGAGATTCGGGGGTCAAGTTACAGTAAATGGGTTAAAAATAAACGTGAGGGGATTATGAAGACAACTTGCAGTTGTCTTTGTGGAAGCTCACACATCTTAATGAGCACAAAGGTTTGCAAAAATATAATTGCGAAAGTTTGAGAAAGCGATGAAAATACTGAGTCAGTATAGTTATTGTTTCATTCTATATAAGGAATCAGTGGGTGCTCATGGCTTATAGTTTAATAAATGAGTAACAGCACAAAAGCTAGATCTTTAGGGCAGTACACAGAAAGTGTTACCGTGCCAGCAAGAGGATTAGCGTGTTAAAACAGTCTCAGAAAGGACTGGGTGATGTCATGAAAATCTAAAATGTTTTTTTTGTATTTATTTTTAATTGTGTCATTCAGCACATGCATTGTAGTCTTACGAATTTCTCCCGTAACTTGAAAGGAGTAGAAAACAAGTAAAATCAATTTTCTTACATTTGAGACGAAGCACTTGAGCTGTGAACAGACCATGTCACACAGCACAGGATGTTAACAGAAATCAGGGATCTGAGCCCAGTTCACATTGGCATGACTGGTAATATTGGTTGTCTCTCTACTCGTTTCAGGTGTAAAATGTCTTAAACCAAGGTTACGAATGATATAAATGTGATCCTTCGTTTTTATGGGCTTTTATTTTCCTCAAAGGTGCAAAGTTGCTGATAGAATGAATTTAAGGTTGTTAAGAGAATGCCCTCTGAATTGTCAGTTCTCCTAAGCTGTGTGGGGAAATAAATACATAATTAACATCCTACTTTTATCACCACATGTGGTCAACTCCTGCAAACTTACAAAGGGGATCTTGGGGTCCAGCCGATATTACACTCCCCTCTTCTTATTACAGCGGCTTACACAAAGAGTTAAATAAAGTCCCACAGACAAAGTCTTTTTTTTTTTTTTTTTTTTTTTTTTTTTTTTGGATTTTTTTTTTTTTTTTTTTTAGCATTTCTTGATTCCAAGCCAGATTAACCCAAAGGCAGCTTGTTGAATTGTCTATGGGTCCTTTGTCATGTGTTGATTCTAGCCTCAGACCACTCCCCTGTGGTTGCTCAAGTTAATAATTAATGCACTATAATAGCTGTCTTGTCATGTACTGTGCTCGACAGAGGGTTTCGAATGGCATAACTCCTGAGTGTTAGATGGGTTGTGCTCTGTTTTTATTGAAATTAAGTTGGCTCGCTGTTCAAGTCATGTAAGGGGGACAAATTATGTGTTGTGAAATAGTGGCAGTGCTAACTTTCAGCTCTTGCTCCTGTGGTCGTTTCCAAAGGCAATTCCCATTACTGGAGAAAAACGTACTCAAATCTCCCTGTGTTTTTACCAGGTTGCTATGCAAACATTAAAACTGTATGCATGACATTAGCAAGATTGTATCACAGGACTACTCAAAATTTCAAACATTCAGGTGAATACTGCAATAGTTTTTTTTTTTGGTTGGTTTTTTGTTTTTTTCTTATACATTCCTGAGTGCATTTCACAACCTCACTTAAACATTTCCCCTGGAATGGGTTAAACCTTTATGAAGACTTATCATTGGATTACCCTTCAATTCTAATTCCACACATGTTATTGAACATGGAGGGTTTTTTTTTTTGTTTGTTTGTTTGTTTCACAGTTTTTTTTTTCTCAAAATGTTTTATGGCAATATGCAACTCTGTCTGGAAAGCAAATGGTTAAAATTAAACACGTTTAGTGATTTATTGGATTTACCTGTAGCACAAAAATACCTGGAATATAATAGTAAAATTATGAGAATTGAATAAAATAGGTTTAGAGTTACAGTACACTCTTTCTAAAAGTATCTCCTTTGAATCATTTATTTCCAAAAAATGTCCAGACTGTCACTTATCAGCTGGTCCTTTTAAAATTATTGTAACTACTGCACACCATCATTGTAAACTACTGCACACCATCATTTTAGCACAGTCCTAGTAGGGAGTCATGTACAATTCTTATAAATGTTAATATGAAACATTTTTAATAGTATTATTGTTTATGCAGCTGGGTTCTGGACCAACAACTATGTGATAACTGGCACGCTTGGTCCTGTAGAATGCTGGGGTGCATTGGTTGAAGACTTTGAGCGTTCCGTGGTGCAAAGTTGTGCACTGTGCATCTGCAGTAATTTTGTAATCGTTTTTTTCCTAAAAAAATTTAAAAAAATATATAACATGCTTAAACAGTGGGACAGCTCTGGTTCGTATTGCTGTTCCATTCTGGGTTTAATAGGTGCTTTGGGACCTGATCAGAGGTGTAATTACGTCAAATGAATTAGGGACATGGTTGGAACAAACACCTGGAATGGAAGAGCAAAGGTTTCCTTCTCCAGTTCTAGTTGTATTATTTAGTTTTTCTATTATTCTAATAATTCTTATAATACTGGTATTATTTTTAGATTTTATTTTTTAAATGGATAAATACAGTTCTGACGTAGGTTAATTAAACTAGCTCACAAGTTAAAGTTCCGGTCTTTTTAGCTACTTGTTCATCAGCTATATTCTCTGCATGGGATGTTTTATGATCTGTAAGATAATATTAAAATCTGAAGTGCAAACAGTGATTGTTTCAGTTTTGTAACCATGTACTTGCATAGTTCTGTCACTCTGTTGATCTGCATTATATCTGAAAAAAAAGTGTGGAAAGATTCTGTTTCAGTTTCGTAACTCTGTATTTACATTTGACTGGCCGAAACGAAATCTCATCTAAAAAGGTGATAAAATCCGGATCCTGGTGCTATCTGATCCATCGCAGGGAATCTCAGGAACTCTTCAGTTATTCCAAAGCCCCCTCGTTGGACTGGTCTGGGAACTAAGTGGTGGGCGACAGCTCCTGCCTCCCAGCAAGTTTTACTCAGACAGGAACATGAAGCAGGAGCCCCCCCTTGTTTGGAAACTGCACTTCACTTTTCACGGTTCTCTGGGAATCCAGCTAAACCAGGTGTGGGAAGAGGGGGCTGGGTAATTCCAGCACAGCTTCCAGGAGAAACCTGATATGTCACGAACCCTGGAGCCCATTCCTTCAGTCTTGTAGCATTGCTCCATACTAGAGGTGTTTAAAAAAAAAATACTGATGGTGAAGATTAAGAGGATACACCCTGTTAATGGAATAGTGTATTTATGATCTAGGAGCCTCAAAAATGGGATAAAGGCACTAAGCTGAAACATGTGTCTGCATGAATTTTTATTAGTTTTACCCCACTATCTAAATGGCACGTCTCAATAGATCATCTTCTCATCTTTAAATACTTGCAAATTATGAATATGGATGAATAATCCATCCTGCAAGTGTACCTCAAATATAGCCCAATCACTCCCAATGAAGAATGACTGGGTGGGATACTGGTTCTTCATTTTACCCTAAAATATATTTTTCTGATGTGGATGCCCTTATAAAATTTTCCATAGTAAAAGCATAGCAAAGTATAGGTATGCTTTGTAAAGCCCAAGGAGGTACGATAAAGTATATTAAAAAATGGCAAACCATGGTAAACTATGGGAAATTATAGGTAGTATAACCATGGAAAACTGCAAAAATACCAGGGTAAACCTTTAGAAGGGGGCAGCTGCTTTGATTGTGAAACCAGTCCCTTTCCCTAGACCCTGACCTAAAGCACAAACCTGAATAACCCTAAACCCCTACCTTGCCCTCAGATCTAACCCTAACCTTAGCTCATACACTCTAAAATCTTAAGGTAACAAAACCTTCGTTTTTTCTTTTCTGATTCCATGCAACTCTTTCAAACTTATCTTCCTTGCTCATCATTTCTCCCCTGATTAGATTCTCGTGGCCACAGCCCACAATTGTTCCCTGCGGATCGGCAGCCCTGCTGTGAAGGAATTAAATGTGCTGCACCTGTCTGGTCATGGACCTGTCTGCAGGCACCTGCCCAAGACTCTGAACCAATCAGGAGACAGCGGCAGAGAATCTACCTGTCAGCAGAAATACCTGAACACCTAGCTGAGCATAAATCAAACACTCCAGTCCACAGCACATGTTTTGTTCACTCTCCTGAAAGCACACAGGCACACACTCTGCAGCAAGGCAGGGTGATTATTTAAAGGGATCTAGCCACTCAGGAGAATCATGACCAAGGAATTGGAGTAAGTAACAAAGCAATTTCTGTATTTACTAAGAAAAATTTATATTTAGATTTATTGCGTGACATTTACCTGAATAAGTTAAATATTTGTTATAGTTGTGTTTTGTATGTTTTTTTTGTTTAACATGTTTCCTAGATATTTACAGTTATTTTCTGTTTTACATTTCTGTTTTATGTTTATATATATATATATATATACACACACACACACACACACACACACACACACACACACACACATTTACAGTTCATTTCTATTTTATATTTTAAAATTCAAAATGCCATACATTTTTTGTAATATCTATCTATCTATCTATCTATCTATCTATCTATCTATCTATCTATCTATCTATATATATATATATATATATATATATATATATATATATATATATATATATATATATATATATATATATATATATATATATGGTCAAAGGTTTTGTTTTGTTATTAATTTCATATAATTTAGAACTTTTATTGAACATCAGGTAATCAAAGAAACTATCAGAAGCCATAATAGTAGTCCAGTGTTGTTCTAATTTTATATATACTTTTTGAATTAGGAATTAAGATGTAATTTAGACAACAGACAATTTAAGAGCATTTTAAAACCCAGAACTTAACAGTACAGCCATCAATTATGTTAGTCTTAGTAAAGTACATATTCGTACACCACCAACATCTTAGCAGTAACATCATCAGACCTGTGCTATCTGTTTCTCAAAATGAAATTTAACTTAAATCCAGAATCCAAAGAGAGTTTCTTAGGCTTATTTAATGACTGTAGTAACGGTTTATCAATTGAGCATTAAATAATGATCTCAAATTTACACACATTCACATGTCTGCCTACTTGCTAATGGGTTCAGAAAGCTGCATCATCAAGCAGGTGCAACATCTCGTGTAATGTGTTAAGGAATTTAAATATGGGGAAACATCATGACTTTGATCGGCTCAATGTACAGAATTTGAAGCCACCAAACCTCTTTTTTTTATCATCCTTGACATCAGCTGTCATACTTCCTAAAGAAAATTGACAACAAAAAGATGCAAAATGTCCTGTTGCCTCTTTTAAGATACTGCAGCCAGTATGTTTGTTATATTTTCCCAGACCCCCTTTGTAACAGGTGGCAATCCATCAATAGGATTTATCCCAGTGAGATAAAACCTCAAAACAAATAAAAAAAAAAAAAAGTCAGTGATCCAAAAAAATCCCATATTATTTTTTTTTTCCCCTGTCACAACATTGTCTTAGACACCAATGGGATGGTGACCTGCGTATTTTGGAGGGAGCATAATATTAATATAGGAGCAAGTACCTGGTGGATTATAGAAAGAAAAATCCCTATCCTGACTAAACTAAACTACTTTCTATATGTAGTTTTACAGAAGTGTATCCACAGCTGGAATAAAAGCACATGGAAAAATAAAATAAAAACTACATTCATATTTGATGGGAAGGCCCTGCTTGTGGTTAAATATGGCAATGTGAGTTCTTCAAAGTGCCGAATCGTAATACTCATTATATATATATATATATATATATATATATATATATATATATATATATATATATATATATATATATATATATATAGTTCAAAATTTGCATGAGTTATTTTAAATGAAAAAAGGAATCATGGACGATACTGTACTACATTGGTTTATGAAGCCAACCTCAACTTTTTTTTTACAAAAGCATCTTTATTTGAGCATGAGCTAAAGTGTGTGAATGGCTTAGTAAACCTTCCCTCTATTTCTCTTAAGTGTTTTTCAAATAAACATGTGGATCACCTGTGGGTTATTAGTACAGTTAGGCCATTGTTCCCCATTCTTAAATGGTGGTCAAACCACAGACTTTTATAAGGGTGTGTCTTGTTCCACTAACGGCAAGGGGGACAAGCTGGCAGCAATGAGCGCCCACTGATATTGAAAAGTAAAATCATCACTGAGTACTTTCACTTGGGAGCAAGAGACACATACTGTAGCCAGAAAGACTGTGAGAAGAAAATTGACAGTCCCTACAACTGACAGATCATTCACAGCAGAATTTAACATCTAGATTGAGAAGTGGGATCGCGAACCAGGAAACCCAAAAAAAAAAAAAAATGGCCAAAGAACTGGGGAAAGACCCAAAGGAGGCAAACCTCTTTTTATCACTAAAAGATCCTGGAGATTGTATACAGTAATTAGGGTGCAGGCAGTGCTTCATGTTAACAGCGGTGCTTCTTTAAAAAAGTACCAGTCATTTATTATTTTAAAACCCCATAAGGAATAACTGCTTCTTCCTTGTCCCTCATTATTCTATAATCTTTCCAAGTATTGTCAAGAAGTCCTATAGGCTTTTTAAGTTTTTACTCAGTACAGTGGAAAACTACCCACTACCCCCCGTCATTCAAATTTAAGCCTTTTTACATTTGTGGTTTTGCAACCGAAACCATCTTTGCCAGAAGCAAATTTCTCTCATGCTCAAAAATGGTTCTGATAATAAACCTTGGGTTACAATACAATGCCTGGTTTATGAGTCAAGGGCTGTAATTGAATCCTTTCTCTAAAAGATATATTACAATATTTGGGTGCATAAAAGTGTAATGCTGTAATCATAAGGGGGTACTCTTTGATTAGAACACAGTCACAAACCAAGTTGCCAAATTAGACAGGCTTCAAATATTTTAGCGATATAGATTTGAACTGAACCGGGAAGTCTCATAGCCTGATCTGTAGATAAAAACAGAAAATAAAAAACACATGTGTTTTCAATTGACTGAAATCAAGCAGCTAATTCTGCAGAATTATTGTTACTGTATAATTAACCTCAAGGATAACTATATCATTTAACATAAGCCCCATTAAAGCCCAAGTTTTTTGGAAGTGGTATAATATACAAAATCAAACCGAACTAAACTGTATACTTTATTTAACAATCTGTATGGCATTTTAAAATCGAAATTATGTTCAACATAAATATGAATCTTAACCAATATTGAATTGCTTGTCCTCTCTGGTTTTACAGGATGCTTGCAAAGTGCCAAAGTATATATGTTACTGTGGCAATAAATAAGTAGGGCATACATTTTTATATAACATAGAATGAACCCTTATCTCATTAAAATGCATGCTATAATAAGTACCTGGCTGCTGTGATCACGCATTCACATACCGTAAAACTTCAAATAATCGTCTGTCTCCAAAACACGCCCCGGTCTGCTGGCAAATATTGGAAATAAACAGTCTTTTGGTAATGAGATATTTCTGTTGTCTAACTGCGGGCAGTACTTGTACTAAGTGAAACACTTGGGTTTAAATTTTAATTAATATAACAATAATATAATAATATGGAGCTATGTTGTTGTTTCTACAGCGTATTGTTTCTTCGAAGATCTAAAAGAATTCAAATGTCACACAGAGCGAGGACGTAACAAAATATCTTTCTGATAATAATTGCCAGTAATAAAAGTAACTCATCTGTAGAAGGAAGGAAAACATCAGCTGATTTCCAACAACATGACTCAAAAAATGAAATAAAAACAAGTCACTGTATAATTATCAGAACATTATATTCATTAAACAGGATGGCTTTTTTAATCTGATCGATAGTCGACAGTTCAGAGTGACACAGATAACAAGTGCTGAGGTACACAATGAATATTTCTGTTCAGGAGTAGTCTAATTGGGTAGTCACACCTAGCCAAAAATTCCATTAATTAGCAAACATGTTTTGCAATTGCTTCGGAGTATATTTTATACAGCAATCTGTTTAAAGCCTCACGTTTCTTTCCAGTATTATTAACCCCCAGTGATTTTAAATTCTTCATGCATCTTCCCCAGCTTGAGATCTGTGATGGTTCTGCAGAATGACTGCCAGAGGTATTCCTACAATGAAATTGACACCTGGAAATCGTACACTGAGAACCCGCTGACTGCAGCCAAAGCCAGAATGAAACTGAGCAGCGACGACGATGGCGTGGCTGCACTGAGCTTCCTCTACGACCACTACAAGGTACTGCATTTCACATCACAGCAAGAGACCCATGTGAGATCACGCTAGAACATTTCACTTCATCATCAACTGATAATGCAAAATATAGAGCTTCACATGATGTTCACTTAAGGAAATCATTAAAATAATACTGTGCATGTTTCTTTTCTTCTGAAAGCCCCCCAAAGAACAGAAAATGCCTTTGTCCAGCCGAGTAGGCATGTACGAGTCAATTAAGAGGTAAGGCCCCAGCTCATTTGTTTTCCTAAGTTATGAATGGCACATTATGGAGTTTCAAGACGGTTTTCAACAGACAGCAGAGAAGGGTGTGAGCAGAAGAAAATAACAAGGCAAACATGAAAAGAGGTTGGCATTGCCCTTTAGCAGCTATTCATCTAGTGTGCTTAGCCTTCGCTGAGACAGGAAACCTCAGCCTGTTGTTTAAGTGTCTCCGACACTGAAGGCTCAGGTAGACTCATCCATCACTGCTTTCATTCAGACATTCACAAGGTCAATGCGAAACAAAAAAAAATAGATTTGTAATGTAAGTAAAACTGGGTTTGCATGGCAAGTAATCTCCATTGTGCAATATTGACAAAAGACAATACCCAAGCAGACACTGAAATCATTTTCTCTATTGAGAAAAAAAAAAAGCCAGTGCCACGCAAAACTGCATTTATTAAAGTTGTGAAGCATGACCGTACTTTCTATTGCTATGTAGGACGGGAGGCAACACACCCGATTTGACGACCCTTGAGAGCTCCCCCCACTTCATGAAATTTCTAGCTGAAAACATTTCCACGTCTCCAGAGGTTTTGGACCACAACAAAAGGAACCAGCCGCCCTGTGCCAGTAAACACGACCCCCATCACGATGATTTCATGGAGCCAACATCGGAGGTCTATGACAAGAATATACTGAGCTCCATCTTTGACTCAATAATACTACCTCCACAACAGAAATGGACAATGGACAGCACATTTAAAGAAACAGAAATTGAGGTGAGGAATAGCCTGTGTTCTTATTAGTGACATGGGACCCTATTTTCCACTCCCGATGGGTCTGTGTAGGTGGCTGAAACCAGCCAAGTATGTTGTAACTGAGATTGGTTCTCACATAGAGAGAGGAACAGAGTGTCCTATATTACAAGTTCATTATGTTGTGAAAACACAAACAAATGCTTTGAGTTTTGTTTTAGCAATCACCTGCCAAGAAGAATCTGGCTGCTGGTTGATGAAGGACAAGATTTATGCCAACACTGTATTGCAGAATTTCCTAAATTTAGCACACTCAAGACCAACAAAGCTGTCCTTAACTATACACAGTTTCTGATAACTCATTTTAAACGCTACTTAAATTTTAAATGGATGAAAGTTCATTTGACAAAATCAAAATTGCACAATTCCTAAAGGAACTAAACACAAATGTGATATTGTTGTAATTGCTTTCTTTCTTTTACACAGCCTCTGCCTTGTGAAGATTTGTACCATGAACCAACAGCTCCAGTTTACCCTGAATCGTACACCCAAGCCACTGTCAGCAGGTAAGATATTCCTCCTGTCTTTATCTTTCACACTGATGTGTCTCAACACACTGTACAGGCCCCACATTTAAGATACTGAATGTGTTGTGATATGTAATATTGTATAATTAGTCCTTTATTGCCTTATATAAGACACTATGCTGATCCTTCACTGCAAAATTGAAAAGAACAGGAACTATTTTTGATCACAAGCATATTTAGATTGGGGTTATAAGGTCCACAACCCCACAGTACATAAATCTACAGCAGCATGCCTATTTCTAAGAGCACTCATTTCTATTTGTTTTAGCAGTGACTTTGAATACTTGCTGGGCTCTCCCAAAACTTTATTGGGGAAATCTGGCGACGTTCCCATGGCCTATCTCAACAAGGGACAGTTCTACCCTATCACTCTGAGAGTGACTGGGACACATAAATGTCTGAACCTGTCTTCCACTAAAGTCAAGGTAAGTTTCTCTTTCTTTTAATAACCTATACCGAAACAGCCTTCTACATATATATGTTACACCAAAGTATACTTTACTATACTTATTTCATGGTATAGTGCAGTAAACCAATATGCTGGATTCTGTGCTGTTCACGTGAGCAGGGAAGCAGCATGGTGTATTGGGTGGGGGATTATAGGTCAAATCTACCATTAAAAACAGTTACTGTTTAAACATGACTGGTACAGGTAGTGATTGTCCATTACTTATTATTGAGACAATGTAAAAACTTTCACCCAAACCCCTCAACTACGTGCTCTAATCCAGACTGTATATAATACTCAATATTTGGGCAGTTACGTTTAATGCAAGGATAGGAAGCTTTCCATTGTTGCTGTAGGGAACTCCTTGTATATGACCTTAAAGAAAGCTCTGAAAATAGAAGAGATGTACTGAGTTTGATTAGGAAACTGGGTGGAGAAATACATTTCTTTCTTCATTTCAAGATGAACTTAGACAAAAACCAAAAGGTTGTGGTGGCTTAATCACCATTGTGTACCGATCGTGTTGCTTTAATGTCTTCGTGAGTAATCAGCATATTTATTGACAACAATGAAGAGGTGCGGTACTCCTCTTGGATTGCAAATGAAAGCTGGCACTGATTGTTTTCAAGCTGATGAAAACAATTTGAAGAATATATATTTTTGGGGAGTTTAGTTTGCCGCGATATGCATTCTTGCGACATTACCTGCATTTCCACAATAAACTTGTTTTCCTTGATTTTTGAAGTTTTCAACGAAAGGCACACAACTAACACTGAACGCATTTGCTTCACAGACTGTTGTCATGGCAGTGTTTGAAAATGAGAAGAACGCAGAAACTCAGCTCAAGTGCTGGAACCACTGGCACTCTCGACAGCCCACCGCCAAGCAAAGGGTGATAGACATAGGTATGTTGCCGCCTTTATAGGGATAGCACTGCCGCTATTCAAATGACACCCCAGGGAAGACATGGCTCTGATCTAGGGTGGGGTCATGTATGACCGTGTGTGTGTGTGTGTGTGTGTGTGTGTGTGTGTGTGTGTGTGTGTGTGTGTGTGTGTGTGTGTGTGTGTTAATTAGTTTTTCACTTAGTATTTTCTGTTGTTTAACACTAAGAATCCAACTGGGTGGTCAACTCCCACATAAGTGGTTCCACCAATACTTCGAAAGTCATGTATAAACCAGGAAAAGTTCAGGTATATTTGTTTAAACAGCATTCTGGTTAAGCCCCATTATACACATTCAGAAACACTGAAAGGTTAGTAAAGCAACAATTTGAGTTTCTCAGACTCTGAATAACCCAATGGGGTGCTTTCTCTTTCAGCGGATTACAAAGAAGCGTTCAGCACAGTTAGTAACATTGAAGAGGTGGCATTCAATGCTCTGTCATTCATCTGGAAAACCAACGAAGAAGCAAAGGTATGTCTATATGTTCTAAACAAAGCAGATTTTTAATTTTTAAATAAAAGAGAGTACATTTACTCAGAATCCACTCACCTCATTGGCCATAATGGATTTGAAAATAGCAGATTTCAAAACTGTTTTTACCCTGTATGTCCTGCTGCAGCTTGTCCCTTTCAGAGCAGCAGACATGCGCATTTACGTTTAAAACATAATGTTAGTCAATATTTTAAGGCTGAATCTGTCAGTAGGATTGAAAAAAATCCATGCATGCAACACCCTCAGGCAATTACACACTTTGAACACCCAACATCCAACCTGATCTGCCTTTGGGCCTTTCTGGGGTGGGTCAGTGAAACTGTGAGGAGGCAGAAAAAAGACTTCAATATAGGCAGCTGCTCACAGAGGCTGTTATAGGAAAAGCTGTACACCCACAAATTGGCTCAAATTCAACTATTTTGGTGGCGGTTCAGTTTTTGTTCTGAAAGACCATACATCATCTTTAGAATATCTGACAGGATACGAGAGCGAAGTGCTAAAACAGCGTGACAGCTTGATCGGTGCAATTGAGTTTGGTGGCTTTTGTGCACCTTCCCACTGACATGGGCAAACTGCAGGGTTACAATGTGAGAGATTCAGGCAGTCCATTAGGGCCACACAACAGGCTGCTAGACTGTCTGGGGGGTGAAATGCCATTGTGTACGTTGCAATGAGTGTCTTGAGTGGATTTTACTTTCAGTTAAGGTGAAGATAAATTACTTTCCACATTATAAAAAAAAAAAAAAGCTTTCTTTTTGCTGGTGACCTACCAGCATATTTGTAAGAGAATTATACATTGTATGTGGAATTCCCAAATTACATTTAGTTAAATAGTATAGACTGTTCTGCCAAGAATCCTATATAGTGGAATTTAAATGTCAGTTTAGTAAGGGGCTTTATGAAGAGCAGACATAAGGCACGTGGCAAAAGTGCTTTAAATTTAAAATTAACAATTTGTACCTGAACAGCAAGGTAGGCTAGTATAATATAAAATAGCATAAGAAATAGGATATCCAAGTCAAAACTATACTTTCTTTTATTTACCACAATTTCTGGTGAATGGTACTGTACCTTCCAATGAAATGTGCCACTTGTCACCTAGGAACCAAGGCCTGTATTGTCTTTTGTGAGGTATCCAAGCAAAACAAGAGGAAAAGCTCTGAAACAATCAGCCTGGCCAGTGATGGCTGGAGCCTCATTAGCGGGTGGGGAGTACTGTCCCATTGTTCTGTAATGAGACTGCCACAGTATACACCAATACCATAATAATGCTGCACCAGGGCACCACTCACTCCCCCACAATGGTGTTTTCTGTCTCCAAGCAGCAGACGTTGTCTTGGTGCCATATTGGGGCTTACTGTTTCTGCTGCATCCAGTCTGCAACATTTTTATTACTGCAGATTGCTTCTTGTAATGCAAACGAGACGCAAAATGTCAACGATGTTGAATCCCAAAAGGCTGGGTGTTTGTTGTTTTTAATACCCCATGTGTTTGGTTTTCTGTGCTGTCAAGGGCCATGCTGCTCCCAAGTGTGTATGCCCACTGTGGTTGTCTACCCCTCAGCTTTATCCCTTAGCTTGTACATTTTGGCAGAAAAGGGGACGCAAATGCACTTCTTAGCCACAAAAAATCAATTTTGCTGTATTTATCCCTGCGTGGAAATCTGTTGGTTGCATTGGTTTGTTTATCAGTGCAGGTTTTTAAAGCTGTTTGTCCATTTGCAGGTTTACATTGGAATCAACTGCCTCAGCACAGACTTCTCCTCACAGAAGGGGGTGAAGGGCATGCCCTTAAACCTCCAGATAGACACCTATGACTGCGGCACTGGAACAAACAGGCTCATTCACAGAGCGGCCTGTCAGATGAAAATCTTCTGCGACAAGGTCATTATTATTAATATCTCTATCTGTTTTTTTTTTTCTACAAATGGGTCTCTGAATTAAAACCGCAGCAGTTTAAGTAAATGTCATCTTCAGTTATCTCAGTCCTGTAGGGAAACCACATGGGCATAAGGTAGGTGAGTCAAAGCAAGCAAGGTCTTGTTGCAATTACAGCGATGAGCCAAAGGTTTTGCATCACCCTATAGAATGAACTAACTTTGCTTCATAAAGTTGAATGAAGCCTGCTGAATAATGTTACTATTGAATTACATATTGCTTGTAGTTTTCCATGTAATTAACAAAAAACTATCGAAAAATGTGACATTTAGAAATCTACGTATAATAATATACTACTGTTATGGCTTCTCAATCCTAAAATTCTAGGTGATGCAAACATATTGGTCATAGCTGTGCTGTAAAAATCAGTTTAAAAAAGACTTATCACATCAACTAGCTCTGATGACTTCACGTATAAAATGTTATGATGCTTTGACCGACAGTCTTGGGATTTACCCATTTCAGTGACTTACACAGGGTTTCAGAAAACTAAAAATTTAACCAAACATGTGTGAGTTCAACACCAACCACCAACTTTAACGTGTATTCAATGTGCAGAGCCTTATTTACCTAACTTCAGTAGTTTTGCTCAGGGTAATGACATTACAGGTAGCTTTCATTGCAGTGGTTTTAAATGAGACCAGTTTGTATCAAGAGAAAAATCCCTTGGAAAGAGATTCATAAACAAGTTAAGAGTACTTTACTTCGAAGCCCATGGCTGTGTAACCCTAGCCCCTAACGTCATGCTCCAGCTAAGAGATTTCCACGGCACCCAGTATGTGAGCCTACAACAGGTGCTCCTACACCTACCTTGGTTTCAGTCTAACTCTCAGAGTCGAAAAGCAAAAAAGCTGGCTGATTAAATCAGTTCAGGTGTTTGTTTTTTTTACTGACAGGAGATGATCTCACTGAACAGACCTGCGGGCCTAGCCGCTTGTAGATAAGAGCTGCTCTCATGCACATTGGTGGGATACATTCTCTACCTGCGCTCAGTAATTCCTTAACCCGTACGACGCTGGCATTAGCTGTTTAAGACAAACGTGTCTCATTACATAACAAAGCTTTGACCAAAACATATAAATCAAGAATATCCTGCAAAAGTGTCTTAGCTTTTAATGCCAGCCTGAAAATGAAAACACACAAATGAATAATATATATCTTTATATTATACCGTAAAAGAAAAAAGACTCCTTTTTTTGTGCTTAATTTCCTTATTGGTCCTGTGCTACGTTAAACATGCAGAACATTAGACCTAAGTGTACACATTTCATGAAAATACTATATAGCATGTTTATTTTTTTTGAAGTCCTTTCCTCCTAGTTTATCACTTTTTACCAATAAGAGGAAACACGCATGTTGATGTAACACAATGTTAGAAAGAATTACAAAAAAGTTCAGAGTAAAAACTAAAGCTTCCCAAAATTAAAAAAATCTAGTTTTTGATTGCCTAGTCAGCTTCAACTTTAACAGGAGTTGAGCAATAATTATCGTATTTATTTTGTTTTACAATTTATAGCACTCAAAAAAGTAGGCGGACAACTTAATTTAACCTTTCCCACAATTACAGGTGCTCTATATTTCACAAGTGCATACATAAGGCATTGAGCACAGAAGCAGGTTTTTGTTCGGAAGGAAGTTCACAGTTAATGAGCCTGTTTGTAGGACTAAATGTAGTCTGTTTAGTTTCCTTAAGCTAACATTTTTTTCACCAATTTCGCTTGTCGGTTGGCGTACACCATGAAATAAATGGTTAACAAATTGTTTAAAAAAACGGAGAGCTTAGTTTCAAGCGTTGCTTTAAAGACACATTCAGACTGGTTAAAAGCAGTGTACGTCAATCCAGAATTAGCAAGGTTACTGTAAGGTTTTGTACAAAGGATAGGGTTTTTCCTTTTTTCTTTTTTTTCTGAGGCGTAGATAAATCGTTCCACTTACATAATGTCAAAGGTATTTTGGTAGAAGTTCACGACAGTTAGAGACAGCTTGAGTAGTTGCAACACCTATAATTTAAAAACCCACTCGGATGCATTTAGGAACTGTGTTGGCATTTAAGCGCTTCCTGGTCCATTCAAGGTGGACTTGTACTCTGGGCAATGTGGAGAATATCACGCTGCCCCTGCTTGTGCAATATCTGCTCTGTGGATTCTCAGTGATCAAACAATAGTCCACCTTCTGTATGAGGCTTAAAAGAAGGGAAGGGCGCCCTGATTGCTGATATGAAAGGCTTCAGGGCTGAGGATCCTGCTTCTTTTGTTTGACAGACTTACTCACCTGTCTGCTGTCTTTAAAAGCAACAAGCCCATCTGTCTTCTGAGTCGTCTTGACAATTATCTATTTTGATACAGTACAATAAGCAGGGATAGAAAGCCTTAAGGAACCCAGGAAAAACAGGTTTTTCAAAAACAAATTGCACAGAGGACTGTATCCTGATGAAAAGCAGGTGGATAATCAGTAGTAGAGAACGGAGTCCTCTATCCATGAACTTATCAGCTAAGGCTCGAGGAGATACAAAATCCTAAGGCCTCATTACCTTGTCCTTGAGTAATGATTGCCACCACGCTATGTCTGATGAATTGCTTAAATCACAATGGACTCCATCCAAACAACCCTGAAGTAGTTGCCAGGCACTGTCACTGTATCTACCTGTTAGACAAGCTTCTACCAAGACACCAGAAACGAGGAAAGTGGTTACATTTGTCCTGCTGACAACCTTTCAATTAATCGCTACACTTTCTGTTTAGGCATTCCTGATCCAATACTAGTTGAATTCATTGAAGTAGCATATCAGTAACAGTATGCTACCATATCAGAAGAACTGTAATATTTGTCCCAAACCCATTGTGTTATCATGCTAGTGGTCTGGTCTTTTTTTTTTCATTCAAATGTAAGGGCAAGTAAAAACTTAGATGCATATCATTGCATAAGAATGTTGTAAATGACACTCTAATGGCACTCAACCTCTTTTGCAAAAATAAGCATGTGTACCAATATGTTCTTTATGGAATGACCACAACCTTACCTGTAATTTACAATATTGCTTCTTTTCAATTAGAATATTGCCCCAGGTCTGGTGCCTGTGAAATTATCCCTTTCACTCCCACCTCTGACCCACCCTATATCTGCTGCACCCCAGCATTTACTCCTTTTTTTTTTTTTTTTTTTGAAGATCAGGATAAGACACAGGCTTCTGACACAGTCAGATGTGAGGCGCTTGTCAGCATTTTAAACCTTTGTTTCTCCCAGGGTGTAATCCAAGCAACAAAAATGTCACTTTTTATGCAGCAGAAAACCGATCGGCCACTAACCCCCTTTTAGTGTTTAAATTCTATTAGGAACCCTTTACTCTTTTTAAAATCCTAGTCACGGGCCATTTGGAATGAATCAGACTCCAGAGTAGCCAAACTAGTGTGGACTAAGTGACAGCTCTTTTTTGTCATGTGAAGCTTTGAGATTTCAATGATTGGCCTGTCTGTTCAGTACATCGAGTACACTCATTGACTGTTAAGAGGACAGCTCATGAAGCATTCTGTTTATATAACAAGTATGATTTACGGAAAATGTTTAAACCTAAAATGTTTACTACTGTAGGAAATTATGTGGTTGGGTTTACTGTATCATAGCTTCCTTCCAGAAACACTGCAATTAACTTGAGGCATGGGAGGGTTTAACCTGTAGTTCTGGAATGAGCCTCGAGTCATGATCTGAGAGACAAACCTTAACCCCCTTCAGCTCTAGCCTGAGAGAAGGCAAGGGATTTTTATAGAAATCTGAAAAGTTCAGAACTACAATTTAGGTTGATTTCCTCGTTGTCTTGGAGGAACAACAAGTTAATAGTGATCAACAATCAAAAGGGAAAATCTTAGTTGATGTTCGACAATTTTAATAACTTTTTGTGTAATTCGTTCTCACAGGGGGCGGAGAGGAAGATGAGAGACGAGGAGCGCAAACAATCAAAAACGAAAGGCAAAGGCACAGAGAACAATGGTAAGGCACAGGGATGCCTGGTTAAGGATAGTTTGACCGCCTACACTATCCATCACTAGGATAGATGTGACTGGAATAATTACAGCTGGTTGTGCTGCTAAAAACCCATCTGTCTGCACCTGCCTCAGAGAAACACCCAATACTCTGATTGCATCCCAGCTTGGAAGAGGCATGTGTCTTACACAATGGCTTCATATACTACATTGTATAGGCCAGATTAAATAATCTCAGTAACACGGATCCCTATACAGAGTTTGCAGTCTAAAGTAATTGAAGCTCTAGGATAAGTCATGTGGCTTTATAGTAATAATAATAATAATAATAATAATAATAATAATAATAATAATAATAATAATAATAATAATATATTTTTTTTTCAACAGGTTCCAAGAAATCAGTGGTTTCACCCAGTTGTTGTGAATACACATATTTCAAACCTCTGGATGACCTGGTCACACAACCAGTCCTTTTCATTCCAGAGATCCATTATTCAAACATGCAGAGATGTGGCCTGGTATGTATAATATTTTATTAATACATGATTGTATATATAATGCATCACTATAATAAGAGTGTCATTTGAAGCAAGCAATCTCAAAATGGATTGGGTTTTGAATAATGCTATTGTCCTGGTCCATGCATTTTTTTAAATGTTTGTTGATCAAACCCGTGGATGTAGACGGGGATGTCTGGACTAACAGGGCTCCTGCAGTTAGAGGGGAAGATAGGCTGGATTAGACTAAGTGTGCTCAGTAATCCTTTGGAGGGGAATTAGATGGGGGATCCTTGGGCTCAGGTGGGGAAGAAAAGTAGGGGGCTCCAGGAGGGTTATCTATCTACCTGCCCTACCCTGGCTGGAGCTTCATTACTTAAAGCATTAGTTGGTTGAGCTGAAAGTCTGCAATTTATCCCTTTACTTTGATGCATCCCTGAAGTCTCTTTGGTGTGCTTCAAATGCAACAAAACATTTTTATGAGTACATAGCTTCAAATTGCCTTCTGATGGGCTACTGTAGTGACTTCAACATTGTGTCCTAGTCAAAGTGCTTTTACTTGAAATCAGCTTTTATGTAAGGGGCAGTAGATGGCGCTTGACAATTGTGCTTATCTGTAGTCTGTGTTATGTATGGCTGTGGCAGTCACTTAGAATTGAAGTGCAGCTCCTGAATTAAAGTAAAAGCACCTTAACACATTATATCAAAGTGAAAGCAGACATACACACGTACACACACATACACACGTACACACACACACACACACACACACACACACACACACACACACACACACACACACACACACACACACACACACACACACACACACACACACACACACACACACACACACACACACACACACACACACACACACACACACACACACACACACACACACACACACACACACACACACACACACACACACACACACACACACACACACACACACACACACACACACACACACACACACACACACACACACACACACACACACACACACACACACACACACACACACACACACACACACACACACACACACACACACACACACACACACACACACACACACACACACACACACACACACACACACACACACACACACACACACACACACACACACACACACACACACACACACACACACACACACACACACACACACACACACACACACACACACACACACACACACACACACACACACACACACACACACACACACACACACACACACACACACACACACACACACACACACACACACACACACACACACACACACACACACACACACACACACACACACACACACACACACACACACACACACACACACACACACACACACACACACACACACACACACACACACACACACACACACACACACACACACACACACACACACACACACACACACACACACACACACACACACACACACACACACACACACACACACACACACACACACACACACACACACACACACACACACACACACACACACACACACACACACACACACACACACACACACACACACACACACACACACACACACACACACACACACACACACACACACACACACACACACACACACACACACACACACTCACACACACACACACACACACACACACACACACACACACACACATATATATAAACCATTGAAAACACCATAAAAAAGTTAAATGTCTTTTTGAAGTTCCTCCTTCAGGAAGCTTTTTCACTCTCCCTGCATACTGATTGGTGGAGGTGAACACAATAGAAACACAGTAATGAGCTGTTTATATTAATGGTACCTTCATGGTTTTGAAAATGAGAAAAGGATATTGTGCAACAGCACACACTGTTGAATACAGAATGTCTCTGATTGCATCTTTATCATTTGTTTTTCCAAAGGTACTTCCTGCTGCTCCAGAGGAGAATGACAACAGGTGAATATCTTTGATCTTGTTTACATTTTTAATTCAAGCTGTACTGGAGTTCCTCAACCCATATGGGATCAGTATATGTTTGTCATATATAATATAAGGCTGTCGCATTTGGAGTGAGACTCACTTTTTTGGCATCATATTTAGCAGTCTCAATCCTAAAATGAAAGGAAAGGGCCACACATTTAGTTTTAAACATCCTGATTAAAATATCACATTTGGATGTTCTGACAAGGATGTTTCAAACATAATAGCCATTTGTGAGCTACACAAGTGCCCTAAATAAATATTACTGCAATGTGCACTGCAATTAATTCTTCTCATATATATACTATATATAGTGTGTATGTATGTCATTACATAGTCATGGTTTTACACATTTCCTGGAATTAAGCATTCTTTGTGATTGTAATCAAGTACAATACATTCAAGCAACATGTACTGCTCATGTGGAACAATATGGATAACACTGCATGAATTTTCAATCCTTGATGCCACTGCAAACTCCATGCCACATTGAGCATTACAGTACATTGCTCAGTGCTGAAATTGACCACGTTTTTTGTTCATTTCAGGGCAATGTTGAAAAGGAGTAGTTTGTCTTTCCAAGATCAATACAGTCCTCCTGCTAAACAGCCAAAGCAAGAAAATCCGCAAAGAGGTATGCCACATATCATTTATATACTAATTATTTTTTTAGGATCTTTTATTATTTAATTTTTTAAAGGATCACTTTACTTTATGTAAAAACAATAAAATGACATTTGTTTTAATACACGCACAAAAAAAATAAAAACAAGCGTTGCATATGCGAACATCTTTAACATTTATAATGCTACGCATGGCTAGTTTCATATTGAAAAATCAATGGTGGTTTTGTCTTTTGTCTCCTACATACAGCATTCATTGGTGAAAGAACGCATTCTCAACCCAATGAAATTTAAACCCAATTAGTAAAAGCCACAGTGTTACAACACATCTCATGCCTGGGAGTCTGTTTTTGTGTTTCAGTTCTGCTGTATGTCCGGACAGACTCAGAGGAGGTCTTTGATGCTCTCATGCTGAACACTCCGGATCTACAAGGTTTAAAGGAAGCGGTAAGTCATACCATCTTTAGTTTAAATCTCCTGCAAGTACTTTCCTGCTTTGCTTGATTCACTTATTTTTGTTAGATTAAGGATGCACGATCCAACATATTTAGCATTATTCACTGTCTTAATAAATCAAGTGGTTGGGAATTAAATATAACTATGACTATGAACACAAATTGGTATTTATAAACTTTACACTGTAATGTTAAGGTAACACTTTGGGGGTTGTTTTATGTGTGTTGAAATGACTGTGTAAAATAATAAAACAGTCAAATATGTTCCATAAGATGTATATTTCATTCTAAAAACATTGCTTTAACACTGTAGTTTAGTACTTCTGCATTATTGCTACACATATTCCTTCTTTCATGTATACAATTGTCATGTTATTAGATTTCAGAAAAGTACGGACTGCCAGAAGATGCCATTAGGAAAATATACAAGAATTGTAAAAGAGGGTAAGTTACATTTTCAGGGTAATGTTTTGTGAAAGGCAAACCAATAAATTAATGCTAGCCAGGCATTAGCAGTCACAGCTATATTTTCCTTTTTTGTAAGTGTCCATTACATGTGGAACTCTGTTTCTTAGTATATTAGAATTTGGATGACAATAGTGCCTATTTCAACATCAATGACACTTGCTTATAAATCTTTGACTAAGGTGTTTAGGGTCCTCATTCATAGTGCGGACTAATTGTGTCTGTGTGTCTGTGTGTCTGCCTGCCTGCTTGCCTCTGCATGGTGAACATGACAGCTGTCTTGCACTTTCCTCTCCTCCTGTAGACGTATCTGGGTGCAATATGATAAACTGTTGATCATAGACAATCATTTTATTTTTATTATTGCTGAGTGTAGACTAAGGATGATATATCTCTGAGGGCTCTGTGTGCTTTTAGTTTTATTTTAAGATTGAGTGTTTAGGTCAGGGCTTCTCAAACTCGATCCTGGGGACCCCCTGTGGCTGCTGGTTTTCATTCCAACCGAGCTCTTAATTACTTAACTAGACCCTTAATTAAACTGATAATTTGCTTAATTAGACCTTTTTACTTGTTTTCAGCTCTTGAACAGTTGCATATTTCAAGTGAGCTATAACATTTTTGAAATAACTTGAACTGCAACTGTTTGAGCTGAAAACAAGTAAAAAGGTCTAATTAAGCAAATTATCAGTTCAATTAAGGATCTAGTTAAGTAACTGAGAGCTCGGTTGGAATGAAAACCAGCAGCCACAGGGGGTCCTCAGGACAGAGTTTGAGAAGCCCTGGTTTAGGTTATGGATAATTGATGAGGAAACTGTAGGCACTTTTTTTTTTTTTTAAACCACAGGATCTGGTGGGTGTATCTTTTTTGGAATGTAATATTACAGCTTGTAAAAAAAAAAAAAAAAAAAAAAAAAAATGGGCTAATCTGATTAACTGGAATTCCAGGAAGTTGCATGGTTTATTTCATTTGCAATTGGCTTTGCTTTACAAGATCTGATTAGACACATAAGACAACATCGGATTGTGCAACGGCTTAGTAGATGTCTTGCATTATTAAGGAGTTGGCTCTCTTATTCTTCGGCAGAAGCGAAGCGAAGCGAAATCCACAGAAATAGCTTCAGGTCACGCACAGAGGGACGCCTGCCATTCTTGTGTGCTAAAGGCTGCCGTGTCTGTCAGGCTTGGCTTTAATGTCTTTACCAGCAGCCCACTTAACTCCTTGTGTGTGCGTTCCCTTTAATTAGTGTGTCCTTCTTTGAGAAAAAAACGCACAGGGCAAGGAGGAGCAGTGGTTAATGCCTTTCACCTCTGCAAGCCTGGGTTTGAATCCAGTTGAAGTGAAATGACCGTGAGGGTTTTAACTGACACAGGTTCAGCACAATTGTTCTCAGACAGTATTGACAGCTGATTGATGACATGGCTGTTGCTAGTGTCAAGAGAGACTGCTTTAGAGATGAATCCAATCGAAAACATAACCATGATGCAATAGAGACATGTGTAATGATACTACCGGTGTATCATTTTTCATTAGATTCACGCCTTCATATTTTCCCAAATAACTTAGTTATGGACGTTGCCTGGGCACTATGGTGTTTGTTTGTGTGTGTGGTTTTTATGCGTGTGTGAGGGACAACCTGTTGGAAATTTTTGAGTTGTATAGCACTTTATCTCCACCTTTACAATTAGTCAATGCCCCTGAGCAATGCACCTAGGCAGGGCTTGGAAACAGCACTTTGTGTACATTCAGGTTGCTGGGGGCGGGGTGTGGAGCAGTATGCACGGATTTACCAGTGTGATTCATGAGGAACTTGCTCATTTTTTTCTTTCTCTCTCTCTTTCCTCAGGATCTTTGTGAACATGGATGACAACATCATACAGCATTACAGCAACCACTCCGCCTTCCTCATGGAAATCACAGAAGTCATGGGAGGGTTTCACGTCACGCTCAGGGAATTATAACTGAGGAGCCGCACGTACGGCCCCTTGTGATGAACTCCAACTCCCTCAACACTTTCACTCAACCGCGCAGAAACTTTATAAGGTTCCACGCTGCCTCAAACCTCTGACTTTAATTGAAGCACTGCCACGGTAAGCAGCAATTTCAACAGACCAACAGCCCGTTACCGAAAAGAACCAAAAGAAGCACAAGGACGTTTCTACAGTTGATTGTTTTGTAAAACTTTTTCCCTATTTCTTTTTTTTTTTTCCAAGTATTTTTCTAACAGAAGAGCATTTATGGAAACGTGATATGCTATATGTATATAAACTCCCCTTGTTGAAGGGGGAATCAGCTATTTAAATATACTGTACAGGCTTGGCCACATCACACTGCTGGTTTGGTGGAAAGTGAAATACAATATGTTTATGTGATATTGTATAAAATTGCTCAATATGCCTACCACTCTTCTCAAGGAAAGGGTCCATTATTGGGAAAACTTTTAAAACAGCATTTTCACAGGGACAACCAGTTAAGTCTTATAAAAGTTTACCATAGTAAAAGCAAAGGAAAGTGCAGTAATGCATAGATAAGCATTGTAAATCCCAGAGGTATGGTCAATCATAGCATAACAATAAGAGAAAAAGCATTGGAAAATGAACGTGCACATCTACCATGGTAAACTTTTAAAAGGGACATGTCCGACCGACTTTATAACCCTCTGTATGTATCAGACCACAGACCTGTATTGCAGAATGTTGTTGGTATTCCAATTTGCAAAGCTATATTCACATCATTATTTTTTCTCCAGCAGTTTGATGTTCATTATGCATACAATTCTATAACTGTAAAAGCTGTTGCTGCAGAGTCACTGCCTGAATAATCAGCTGCTACAGAATGCAATATCCCATTATCCAGCCAAGCCAACCTAGGCTTTTCAGAGTCAATGTCACACATTTCTTTTTTCAAGCTGCAAGCTGTGTATTCATGTCAAACATTTGTAAAAGAAAAAAAAATATATATATATATTTTGCATCATTTCATTACATCATTGTATTATTTTAGTGTGTATAGACTATATTACTAGAGCTGTTTTTTTTTTTATATGGTTACCTTTGTATGAAAAAATAAAAACAATATACAAGTTTAATTGATTTTGTGAATTTAATTATTACATTTTTGTGTAATGGAATTTTATGTTCATAGTTACTACAATTAAAAGAGATAAGTGTTTCGAAAAGTGGGTTATTTTACACCCCAAACACAAACCTAAAAAAGAATTACCCCCAAACACGAACCACGACAGTAAAAAACTGACAATTGCATTCTACTATATTTCCTGGTACCGGTGCCGAATCACTTCCTGAGCAGTGGGTCTGACAGGAGATGTGACCACTTTTAATTCTATTGTAATTATGTCTTCATAAAGAACAAACACGCCAAAGGAAATTCACACAGGAAATGGAGACTAATAATGATGTTGCTGTTGTCAATCAGTAAAAACAAGGGTTTGCAAATTGCTTGGTGCCCGGTTTGGAAGACAGTGACGTAGTTCACACAATGGCTAGTCAATCAGATCTACTTGAACTAGATTTAACCCGTCATAGTTTAATTAGGATTCTGAGACACAATGACAAAGGAACCCACCAATGAGTTCTAGAAGGTCCATGCATTACTTGCTTATAGTTTTTAAGGACATGTTAACCTGAACCACCTGATCACCTCAGAGCTGTAACTGGAATTCTTAACAATACCACTCCAGTGAAGCAGACTGTCTCTATTGTCTGAGACGCTACACAACGACAGGCACCAAATGGAATGAAATGCTGCGCTAGATGAGTGTCCAATAAACAGAAAGACAGAACTGCTATGATAACAAAGCACTGGACGTTTTAATGAACGATGTGGAAAAGAAGCTCAATGAAGTTAACCTGTGGATTAATTTATTCATTTTTATTAAAAAAAACAAAAAAAAAACACAAGGTTTAAACAGCTGCTGAGATCCTAATGATGAGATTTGAATATTAAGATTTGTGATATTCCATTTAAAGGTGCCCTAAAGGTGCAGAGCTGGGGGGTAACATAGTGGTAACCCATATTTGTGTTACAATTAAGCTAATAATATCAGTAGCATGCCACCCCAATGTAGTTTTCAACACCTTGTGACTGTTGTCACATTGTACCAGGAAATGTTCGTATTGCACTAGTTTTAAAAAGGCTTCTGCTTCCAACCACAACATGCCATCACACACAAAGATTGCCGACATTCAAAATGAGCCGATAAGTCTTTTACTATTTTATTTGATCAAAATGGGAAGTGCTAACATGCATACTAAATCGGGTCAATTTGTGTGTCAAAATTCAGGTACAGAAAAACATTTTGGCTCTGTAATTTGCGATTCAATTAAAAATAATCGTTTCACTAAGTTAATTGATGAATGCATCGATCTAAGGTTTCACGTTGGATTTTTTTAAAAAACATTTTCTGATTGCTTGGACAGAGTTCACGAAACTTTGCATGGACATTTGTGTAAAGTTATTCCACATACCATGAAGTGCATTATTTTCACTGATGTATCCTGGAGACCACTTAGCTGGTTTTGTTTAAAATATGCATTTATGTTATTATGATATGCCATTCTATTCTGTACAGTGACTTACTTGAAGCCAGGCAAGAAAATGCAATTTCACATACAGATTATTTAAGAAATAACCTTTTCTGTGTCTGCCAGATGTTGACATGCAGGTTGATGAAAGCAGTAACATTTCTCCCAGAACTTGTATATACACAGGGGCTTCGAGGCTCAAGCACCCATGGGGAAAAATAAGCACAGGTTTTATTTTTAGGCGATGTCATGCTAAAAACATTGCCCTGAAAGCAAACTTTTAAAAATGGCTAAAATTAAAAGGTCCTGCATACTTCAACAATAAATCTCTCATTCCATACCGCTACAGCCCTCTGTCCGTCCCCTCTGGCAGGAATAAAAGTCGAAGCCAGTGGTATGGCACATATATTTACAGTTCAAGTCTTCCAACATGTTATCTTTGTTAGTTACTATAACTGGTATTTTTGGAGAATCAAAATAAAACAACACTTTCACATTTGTTAATGATGAATGGAAAGAGGAAAGATTTAATGGACAGATCACAGCAATTAATTAACTGTCTTTCCTTTTTATCCTAAATGGAAAAGAACAAGCATGTAAGATAAAGTAAAGGACCGAAGGCACCCTTTGATGTTAGAAGCTTTCTTGGATCTACGGAGAGGCATGGTCTGATAACACATAGTGCCTAAACTACCAACTCTCATTGCCATACATATACAATACATCCATAAATAAATACTGTACAGAAACTATAGTTTAAGATTGTGACAGCCATCAAAACAGCTAGAGGTTTTATTACAGTACCATAGCTCCACATACTGGCGAATGTGACTTTGTACAAATGTGTTGACTGCCTGCTAAGTGGCAAGAAATGGAAAACATATCAACCCCATGTTTATATGTAATGCTTTCTAAAATGCTGTACAATATGTACAAAAATTAACTGGATCATATTTCGCCCTTTTATGTTCAAGATGTTTACACCATTTAGTTACAAAAATATGTAATGTGTGGGTCAGTACAATAACAACATTTGACCAGCTGTGCAAGGTTTTAAAGTTGGCAATGTCTTCATAATGTTTCAAAATTTCTTATTTGTTACCTCCCTCTTTGCCGTCATAAGTTTTGTTTGGTTGCAGTTATTAATAACTGGTGTTTGTATTGGTAAGGTGTGTTTTTTTTTTTTTTTTTTTTTTTTGACAGGCGTACAGTATCTATTTCTAAACCGTGTATGTTTTAAATTTAAAAAAGATTACAGCAGCCAAAAAAAAAAAAAAAAAAAAAAAAAATGTTTGATGAAAGCAAATTTTGCTTATTGATTTGGGTTTTATACCTTACTTATCACTGATATGTGTGGAACAATTTCTATGTGCTTGTGACAGAAAGCGAATGAATCCTAGTAAACAGCCAGCAAACAAACAAACCAGGACTACACTTCACCATTGTGCACGTTTAAACTTGTAATTCACCGATACACTAACGGCACTCACTCTGGACTTGTGACCGTGTTTGGGATTGTGTGTGTCTTGTTCGTGTAATTACTGTTATGACTGAACCCCCGTGGTTTTGACTGGCTTTACACATCGCTGTGTATAGCCAGAATTATTATTGAGCAAATAATAACAGTTTCGTTTTTCACCATTGATCTGTTCTGGGATTGTTCTTATTGAGCACTGACTGCATCACTTCTACACCTGCACACTGCAAACCACTTTGCCACGACTGTAGTCAGTTAGTACTTCAATGAAGAAGTTCAGTTTAGTTTCGTTGTGACTGGTGGTTGTACCGGTAAGGCGCCATGTATTTTTCATTGCAGGCAACCTTGGCTTATTTATTTGCTTATTCCTTATCAATCCCACTGATATGTACAGAACAATATATGTAAGCCACAGCTATTAAGTTTGCATCAATCTATATAATTAACTAATTTTGCTAATTGAGTCATGTTATAATGCGCTCTAAATTTTAATTAAGATTAAAATAATATCAGTGAAATCCCAACCCCATTGTATTTCGATCTGTCTTGTGTCCGGTGTCAGATTACACCAGGAAGTAGATTTTGCTTGCTGATCTCTAAGGCGTTGCCATCATATTTTTCTTTCGTTGCAGAGTTATTCATGACTGGTGGTTGTGCTGGTAAGGTACTTTTTTTTTATTTTTTTTTTAAATTATTTAGCCATATTTCTAAACGTTGTATGACGTTGTATGTTGTATTTTTTTTTTTAATACAGCAGCAAGGGTTTTATACCTTACTCATCATGTGCGTAAAAAAAAAAGAAAAAATACTTTTTGAAGACTGAATACTTTGCGATGAAAATGTGCTGTCATTAAAATAATACTATGTGAGTTGATTTAAAAAAAAAACAAAACAAAACAAAAAAACAATAGGAGTCAGACTTGTGTTATTTCATTAAAATGTACATTTTTATTAAGATTAAGATAATAATATCAATAAGGTCCCAACCCCGTTGTACTTTGATCTAACAGTATCTTGTGCCGCTGGCAGATTACACTAGTATGTAAATCTATTCATTTTATTTTGATCTACCGGTATCTTGTGCCACTGGCAGATTACACTAGGAAGTAACTACATTCATTGTAATTTGATCTATTTTGTGCCATTGGCAGATTACACTAGGAAGTAACTACATTCATTGTAATTTGATCTATTTTGTGCCGCTGGCAGATTACACTAGGAAGTGAGAATTATTGGTCATTTCTGCCTTTACGATTTATATTCGTTTCTATTTCCGTATTCAATAAATGCTGTTAATATGTAATTGAACCTTTCGTGTGTCAGGGGTGGGTGTTCATAGTAATTCCACTACATCTCCAATGTTTCAGATTGGAAATTACTCAGTTGCAGTTAAAAACACTGCCTGTCTTGTCGTTTGTATTTTACAGTGGATGTTGTCATATCAAGTGTTTTAAAAAGCTAAGCAGAATGGAGCAAAAGACGATCAGGACAGTAGCTTTTGCATTCCCTCAAAGCTCTTCACATGTTAAGCCAGGAGTGTATAAATGCGATGCAAAAAAATGTGACTGCTGCACCACGTATATAAGGCCTATTAATAATTTCACCAGCACCACTAAAGAGAAAAAGCATGAGATCACAGATATGTTAACATGTAAAACATCAGATGTTGTCTATGTCATACAATGTGCACGCCCAGAATGTAAGAAGCAATATGTTGGGAAGACCACGTCGGCCTTGAAAAGCAGGTTCAGTGTCCACAAACGTGCCATCAGATATAAACAGAATACATCAGTCGCTGAGCATTTCAACAGCAAAAATCATTCTTTGGAGGACGTCACCATTTTTCCTATTGAGCAAAGTTGTGAGAAAAACACCCTGGCTGAGCGAGAGATGTTTTGGATCTGTGAGCTTGGCACAGAGTATCCTGGTGGGCTCAACCTGGATGTACCCACGGAGGAAGGTATGTGTTTAGTGATAATGATGGGAAATAAGGAACCTTAGAGAAGTGATCATTATTGTGTTGTTCATTACATAATTTATGTAAGCACTAATATATGTAAGCAAAACTGTTAAAAGAAGACGATATCAAAAATAACCAAGAAATTGGAAAATACAGTAGCAGATGTAAATATACCTGCTATTAAGACCACGTGATCCCTTCATCAGGTAACAGTGGATTGAGAATAAATAGTGAAGATGATTATATTTAAATGGAATTAAAACTTGTCAAAATGGAACACAGTTGAATAAAGTTTTGAAAAGGGTTACATTCTGTTCTATACATACAGTATACCGTATAGTGCCATAGGTTCACATAGTAACATAGGTTAGTAAGAACTAAAGGTATAACCATGGCATGTTTTTTAATGAGAGATTGCGGGTATTGTCAAGTTAATGATTTCATACTGTAAAATACTATTTTTGGATATTTTCTAAATTGAAAGCTGTGCTAGTCTTGATAAAACTAGTGGTTTAGAGCGTAGTAATACATGTGTTGAATTGTGCAGTGCTGTAGTTTTAATATTCTTTTGTTTATTACAGGAAAAAAGAGAAAACGTGCAGATGACGTTGCTACTCCCAATAAAAAGCAAAAGGTGTACTATGAAGCTGAAGAATCTATGAACTTTTGTAAGAACTGGTAAATTTGTGTCTCTCTCCTTGCCTTGGTCACTGTAAGGCATACGGGTTGCATGTTATATACGAGGGTTACAGAGTTCTAAAGTTATTCCTAAAATAGAGGTATGCGTTATAAAAAGGATGTAACAAGGTCAGGGAAGCATGTTATAGACAGGGTGCATGTTATATTATTAAAACGACATTAACTGAACCTGTTCTGAATGCCTATTTAACAAATAGACACATTGCTCACTACATGAATGCAGTCTGGAAATCTTAATTTTGCATTCTTTAAGCATCAGCCATTTTGTGTTGCAACTGTTTCTTTTCATGTTTTTATATGTTTGTTGAGTTATGGATAAATGCTAAAATTAATGGTAGACTTTGTAAAGATGTTTTTTTTTTGTTTTGTTTTTTCCCCCAGGTTATGAAATGGAAGAAGAAGCCAGGAATATTATAGCTCAAGTGTGTGAAAAACTTAAAAACGTGCGCTACAG